>NC_034186.2:71574645-71814981 GCF_002021735.2 Oncorhynchus kisutch | reverse complement strand
GGGAGAAAGGGAGAGCTAAGAGGGAGAGGGAGAAAGTGAGAGCTAAGGGGGAGATGGAGAAAGGGAGAGCTAAGGGGGAGAGGGAGAAAGGGAGGGAGAGTAAAAAAAGAAAAGCGTGAGGGGAAATGAAGGCAAGGAGGGAGGGAAGAGAGATGGAGAGGCAAAAACATCCTCACCTCCCAGTCAAGCTGCTGTGTTGTGCCTACAAGGTCAAAGGTGACTCATCTACAACTCACACAGATACCAGACACACACATCACGCACACATCTCAGAGGTCAACTGAGGGTCATGACAGCTGACAGTGAGCAGAAACAAGACGCTATACACCACACACACACTTTATCTTCTTGTCTATTCTCACACACACATTAAACTTCACTTAGAACAGGGGTTGTCACTCAGAGTGAGTGAGGGGTGGTTTTGCAGCAGCAGTGCTGTGTGTGGTTGTGTGTGTATTTCATGTGTGGTCTCATGTGATCGTAACAAGCTCTTTGAATAGAGATGTAACCATTGGAGCTACAGATGTGTGCACAGAGTGAGAACGATTGTGTGTGTGTGTAAGGACCGATGCCGGGGGATGAGAAGCAGGTACTGTGAGTCAAACATTTTCATCAGGAACAGACAGCGTCAACACACGGGTATACAAGGACATAAGACAATCAATGCAGAAGCAGGGAACAGAGTGGGGAACCAGACAGATATAGGGACAGATCGAGTCCTGGTGAGTCCAATAAATCGCTGATGATGGAAGCGTGGACAGGGGGAAGGCAGGTGTGCGTAATGATGATGGCAAGGAGTGTGGCAATGCTGGGGAGCCTGGCTCTCCTGGGGAAGAGCGGGAGCAGGCGTGAACAGTATTTATGTGTGTGTGTGCGTTTGGGAGTGTGTGTCTGTGGTGCTTGTGTATATTTTGTGTTTGTGAATGTATCCTCCCGTCCTGTAGGTAGCAAGCAGGCAGCCAGCAGACCGTTCTCCATGAGGAGCAGTAGAAGATGCCGGCCTCTGCCAGCGCTGCTGCTGTCGATACACTTCTCCTCCTTCCTGCTAGTTACCATGGCACCCACGCTCCGGAAGCCAGGCCGCCCTGCTCTCCCTCCGTCCGGATGGGTGAGTGTCCATCTATCAATCATCCATCCCTCCTTCCATCCCTTGAATTCACCCTCAGGTGTCTGTCTCCCCCTCCTCCCCCGAGGTGTCTCACCCCCCTCCACCAGGACACACCCACTCACTCACCTGGTCTTCACACCCCTCGTAAATACTCTGCTTGTCTCCTCTCTTTTTGTCTTACTGTCTAATGGTGAGTAACATCAATGTTTTCTCCCGTTCCATCTCCCTCCCTCCCCATGTAGCTGCGATCCTGGATGACCAGTCAGTGTGTGGGCGTGGGGAGCGGCTGGCTCTGGCCCTGGCCAGGGAGAACATCAACAGTGTGATGGAAGGGAGGGGCTAGAGCCCGTGTGGAGGTGGACATATTCGAACTGCAGAGGGACTCCCAGTATGAGACCACTGACACCAGTGAGTACACCACTACAGACCAGTAAGACCAGTACTGACATGTACAGACCAGTAAGACCAGTAATGACTAGTAAGACTATTAATACCAGGAGAGACCAGCACAGATGAATACAGACCAGGACTAAACAGATTCAGTAAAGACTAGTACAAACCATTACACGACCACAGCCACTTGTACAGACCAGTACTACCAATAGAGACCAGTACTGACCAGTAATACTAGTAGAGACCAGTACAGCCAAGTACTGATCAGTAATACCAGTACTGACCAGTGATATCAGTACAGACCAGTACAAACCAGTAATACCAGTATTGATCAGTACTGACCAGTAATACCAGCAGAGACCAGTCTGACCAGTAATACCAGTAGAGACCAGTATTGACCAGCAAAACCAGTAGAGACCAGTATTGACCAGTAATACCAGTAGAGACCAGTACTGGACAGTAATATCAGTACAGACCAGTACAGAAGAGTACAGACCAGTACTGACCAGTACAGACCAGTACGGACCAGTAATACCAGTACAGACAAGTACAGACCAGTACTGACCAGTAATATCAGGTGAGACCAGTACAGAGCAGTACAGACCAGTACTGACGAGTAATACCAGTACAGACCAGTACTGACCAGTAATATCAGTATAGACCAGTAATACCAGTACAGTCCAGTACAGACCAGTACTGACCAGTAATACCAGCACAGTCCAGTACAGACCAGTACTAACCAGTAATACCAGCACAGTCCAGTGCAGACCAGTACTGACCAGTAATACCAGCACAGTCCAGTACAGACCAGTACTGACCACGTAATACCAGCACAGTCCAGTACAGACCAGTACTGACCAGTAATACCAGTACAGACCAGTACTGACAAGTAATATCAGTATAGACCAGTAATACCAGTACAGTCCAGTACAGACCAGTACTGACCAGTAATACCAGCACAGTCCAGTACAGACCAGTACTAACCAGTAATACCAGCACAGTCCAGTGCAGACCAGTACTGACCAGTAATACCAGTACAGTCCAGTACAGACCAGTACTGACCAGTAATACCAGCACAGTCCAGTACAGACCAGTACTGACCAGTAATACCAGTACAGACCAGTACTGACCCAGTAATATCAGTATAGACCAGTAATACCAGTACAGTCCAGTACAGACCAGTACTGACCAGTAATACCAGCACAGCCCAGTGCAGACCAGTACTACAGACATTATGTACAAAACTGATTGAGGATTTCATTCAGTAGTTTATGTGTATTAGCTCACAGACCAATGATTTATATCAGGATACAGACACTTGTTGTTCCCATTCCAAGAGGTCACCACCCTGCCAATGGTCACAGCGAGCTGGAGAGAGAAGTGACTGTGTGTGGACGTATGTGAATGTACAGTACAGTATGTGTATGTGTGTGTGTGTGTGTCCTTGACCAGTGGGCAGGACACTCTGACAGGTGTATTTGCCATCAGGGTCCTTGGATCACAGGCCTCATCTTTCAGCTGTAGCTGTATGAGACACACACACACACACACACACACACACACACACACACACACACACACACACACACACACCACACACACACACACACACACACACACACACACACACACACACACACACACACACACACACACACACACACACACACAACACACACACACACACACGAACACGCACACGGCAGAGGTTATGGATGATGAGGGTGGAGAGATGTAGCGGAATGAAATGGAGCCCAGGGTGAATCTGAAGCAGCTTCTTCTCCTCGTCTCATTTCCTTCAGCTGAACTGACGTGAAGATGCACCCATGTACTTACTGTAGCCCCATGATGGGTGCCATTATTACCCCCTGTCAATCATTGATTCAGAGGCCTCGTTTCCCTGTTACTGTCTAGGTTCAACAACCATGGTTACTGTGACACAGTGCAGTGTGGCAGGAAGGCATGTTGGCCTTAATCAGTATGTCAGTGGCATTGATCAGTAACAGGAGCTGATCATTGAACAATATGTTAACTGTGAGACAGAACAGACTGACTTACAGACTGACTGACAGACTGAACACGCCCTAACAGTAGGCAAGATGGAGTTTCCACCATGCTGCTATGTTTCCATCCTTCCCCCATCAGTAGTCACAAAGGAATTTTAAGGTGTAGGCAATGGCTAGGTTCCACTCTACAAACTCACTCCCTTCCCTCTGCCCGTGAAGGGAAGGTGGCATAATGGAACCAAGCCAGAGGGATAAAGGATAAACCAAGGAGTGAGTAAGAGTTCTGAGGTCCACAAGCATTAGACACAATAGACTGCACTTCAACATTTATAGCAACAGACAAAAATATAGAAATACATTCCAACCAGACTAACAGAGCACCCAGACTAACAGAGCACCCAGACTAACAGAGCACCCAGACTAACAGAGCACCCAGACTAACAGAGCACCCAGACTAACAGAGCACCCAGACTAACAGAGCACCCAGACTAACAGAGCACCTACTAGACTAACACAGCACCCAGACTAACAGAGCACCCAGACTAACAGAGCACCCAGACTAACAGAGCACCCAGACAAACAGAGCACCCAGACTAACAGAGCACCCAGACTAACAGAGCACCCAGACTAACAGAGCACCCAGACTAACAGAGCACCTACTAGACTAACACAGCACCCAGACTAACAGAGCACCTAGACTAACAGAGCACCCAGACTAACACAGCACCCAGACTAACACAGCACCCAGACTAACAGAGCACCCAGACTAACAGAGCACCCAGACTAACAGAGCACCCAGACTAACAGCACCCAGACTAAAGTTATTTATTTTAAGAGAAGTGCACCTGGTTGACTTCTGTCCCTCTGTCTCCCTCTCCTCTCAGTGTGCCAGATTCTACCTAAAGGAGTGGTGTCTGTGATAGGCCCTGCCAACAGCCCTGCTTCTGGCTCTACTGTCAGTCATATATGTGGAGAGAAGGAGGTGAGTGGCACAAACATACACACATGCATGAATATGCACGTTCGCTGAATCTCTCCTCGTGAAATTAACCATCAACCACTTCTTCCATCTGTTTTCTCTTTATTCCCTTTGGCCTTTTATCCCTTCTCACTCTGTTCTCCTCTTCCCTGCCTCTCCTCATTTCTGTTTCCTCCTTAATGTTTTCTATACTGGTACTTTGAAATCATTGCCTTCTCTGCTCTTCCTTCCTTCCTTTCGCTCACTACTTCCTTTATACTCTCCTCCCCTCTTCCCTCTTCCCTCCTCCTCTTCCTCTTCCTTTTTCTCTTCCTTCCCTTCCTTCCTTCCTTCCCCTCCTCCTCTCCTCTCCTCTCCTCTCCTCTCCTCTCCTCTCCTCTCCTCTCCTCTCCTCTCCTCTCCTCTCCTCTCCTCTCCTCTCCTCTCCTCTCCTCTCCTCTCCTCTCCTCTCCTCTCCTCTCCTCTCCTCTCCTCTACTCTCCTCTACTCTACTCTACTCCTCCTCTCCCCTTCTCCTCTCCAGATCCCACATGTAAAGATAGGTCCAGAGGAGACTCCCAGGTTGCCCTACCTGCGTTTTGCCTCGGTCAGTCTGTACCCTAGCAACGAGGACCTGAGCCTGGCCGTGTCAGCCATCCTACGATCCTTCAGCTACCCCTCAGCCAGCCTGGTCTGCGCCAAGGCCGAGTGTGAGTACTGTGTGTATCTGTGTGCTTGTGCAAACGCATGTAGATGTGTGTGTAATTGTGTGTTTATTTAAATTCTTATTACCAAATCTTTTTTAACGTTTTAGCCATTTTTCTCCCTGGTCTTGTCCCATCGCTGCAACTCCCGTATGGAGTCGGGAGAGGCGAAGATCAAGAGACATGCATCCTCCAAAACATGACCCAGTCAAGCTGCACTGCTCGTTTAGCCTGGAAGCCAGCCGCACCAATGTGTCGGAGGAAACACCTTACAGCTGTCGATCGATGTCAGTGTGCATGCGCTCGGCCGCCACAAGGAGTTGCTAGAGCATGATGGGACATGGACATTCCAGCCTGCCAAACCCTCCCCTAACCCGGAAGACGTTGGGCCAATTAAGTGCTGCCTCATGGGTCTTCCGGTCGCGACACAGTCCGGGATCGAACCCAGATCTGTAGTGATGCCTCTAGCACTGCGATGCATTGCCTTAGACCACTGTGCCACTCGGGAGGCCCTGTGTGTGTGCCTTTGTGTGTGCCTTTGTGTATGTGCCTTTGTGTGTGTGCCTTTGTGTGTGTGCCTTTGTGTGTGTGCCTTTGTGTGTGTGTGTGTGTGTGTTCATGTATCTCACACTCCCTGTGCGAGCTCACGGCATCTTGGCACATTCACACTGTCTGGGCGAATATGACTGTCCCCTGCTGTTAGACACTCATTCTAACAGGCTGCTCTTAAAGTTCACTAAACTGTACATGCAAACAACACAACTTGTGGTCCATACAAATCACACTCCAACAGTATCTACCTCTTACTCATCCTCCAGCACTTGGCCAGACAGTCAACCACCTGTCAGGCTCCTGATACAGTATAAAGACTGAGCTCCTACAATTGTAAGTTGCTCTATCAGACTATTGATTTAATGATTGATGCACAGTAATTATTCTAAAGAGCTGTAATCCTGTTTCAGTCTCAGAAAATGAAGAGCTCCTCTCCTCTTCATAGACTTGGCCAGACAGTCAACCACCTGTCAGGCTCCTGATACAGTATAAAGACTGAGCTCCTCTCCTCTTCATAGACTGGCCACTTTGAACATGAGACTCTTTGAAATACATCAGAAACTGCACACCGATATGATCAGTGATTTTGATGTGATACACAGGCCTACTTCCTTCCATCCATTTGCTGATGTGAGATGTGAGACTTGTGTCTATTTGATGTGTTCACAAAAAGCTTTTCTATTTGGAAGAGGTTTTTAAAGCAACAGGTACGGTAGTCATGGTGATATAGTGATTGTGGGTGCAGATTAGGCTCTATATTTGTCTGGGAAGTGATCTCCTCAAGGTTACCGTTACCCACAGATTCTGACCCACTTGGCTGTGGAAGCTATCGCCGTGCCGAGCTGCTGGTTGCCATGGCTGCAGAATAGGTGCTAACTGCCACTCAACAGGCTGACTGCCTGACTCCCTCCACACACACGTACGTACAGTCAGTGTGCTGCAGAGAGATAGACGATTAACACACCATGGTTACAGCCAACAGGGGTTTTCATATTTTTCCATCTACCTCCGTCGAGTGGCTTTCAGGATAAGTGGACGTTATGTGTGTGTGTGAGAGATAGGTCCGCCGTCCATCACATATCAGATGTAGTGTTGAGTAAAGCAAGGAGACCAAGATGGTTTTGTTTTTTCTTCTTATATTGTCCATTTGGTTGCTGCATGGACAAAGATGTTTTATGTCGATTTCCAGGTATTTTCCGGTTCTTTTCGGCTCACTGAAATGTTTTTGGGGAGGTTTCCTTCTCTAGTTATGTATGGGTCACGTCCAGCTATTAATCTAGTGCCATTATGCAGTTTTTATGAGATGGGTGAGGTTAGAGGAAGGAGAGGAGAGAGGGAGGTGGTAAAAACAGATAGAGAGAGAGGAAGCAAGAGCTGGAGAGAGGAATAGAGGGACAGGGGAGAGATGATGAGAAAGGAGATGGAGAGCAAAATGGAGAGTGACCAGGATAGGAAAAGAAAGAGAGAGATACAAAAGAGAGAGAGCAAAAGATGGAGACGTTAGCGAAAGAGAGAGAGCAGTTAGAGAGAGAGACAGAAGGAGAGGTTAGGTTAGTGAGAGAGTGTGAAAGAGAGAGAGAGGAAGCTAGAGAGAGAGACAGAAGGAGAGGTTAGGTTAGTGAGAGAGTGTGAAAGAGAGAGAGGAAGCTAGAGAGAGAGACAGAAGGAGAGGTTAGGTTAGTGAGAGAGTGTGAAAGAGAGAGAGAGAGCAGTTAGAGAGAGAGACAGAAGGAGAGGTTAGGTTAGTGAGAGAGTGTGAAAGAGAGAGAGGAAGCTAGAGAGAGAGACAGAAGGAGAGGTTAGGTTAGTGAGAGAGTGTGAAAGAGAGAGAGAGCAGTTAGAGAGAGAGACAGAAGGAGAGGTTAGGTTAGTGAGAGAGTGTGAAAGAGAGAGAGAGCAGTTAGAGAGAGAGACAGAAGGAGAGGTTAGGTTAGTGAGAGAGTGTGAAAGAGAGAGAGAGCAGTTAGAGAGAGAGACAGAAGGAGAGGTTAGGTTAGTGAGAGAGTGTGAAAGAGAGAGAGAGGAAGCTAGAGAGAGAGACAGAAGGAGAGGTTAGGTTAGTGAGAGAGTGTGAAAGAGAGAGAGAGGAAGCTAGAGAGAGACAGAAGGAGAGGTTAGGTTAGTGAGAGAGTGTGATAAAGAGAGAGAGGAAGCTAGAGAGAGAGACAGAAGGAGAGGTTAGGTTAGTGAGAGAGTGTGAAAGAGAGAGAGAGGAAGCTAGAGAGAGAGACAGAAGGAGAGGTTAGGTTAGTGAGAGAGTGTGAAAGAGAGAGAGAGGAAGCTAGAGAGAGAGACAGAAGGAGAGGTTAGGTTAGTGAGAGAGTGTGATAAAGAGAGAGAGGAAGCTAGAGAGAGAGACAGAAGGAGAGGTTAGGTTAGTGAGAGAGTGTGAAAGAGAGAGAGAGGAAGCTAGAGAGAGAGACAGAAGGAGAGGTTAGGTTAGTGAGAGAGTGTGAAAGAGAGAGAGAGCAGTTAGAGAGAGAGACAGAAGGAGAGGTTAGGTTAGTGAGAGAGTGTGAAAGAGAGAGAGGAAGCTAGAGAGAGACAGAAGGAGAGGTTAGGTTAGTGAGAGAGTGTGAAAGAGAGAGAGAGCAGTTAGAGAGAGAGACAGAAGGAGAGGTTAGGTTAGTGAGAGAGTGTGAAAGAGAGAGAGGAAGCTAGAGAGAGAGACAGAAGGAGAGGTTAGGTTAGTGAGAGAGTGTGAAAGAGAGAGAGAGCAGTTAGAGAGAGAGACAGAAGGAGAGGTTAGGTTAGTGAGAGAGTGTGAAAGAGAGAGAGAGCAGTTAGAGAGAGAGACAGAAGGAGAGGTTAGGTTAGTGAGAGAGTGTGAAAGAGAGAGAGAGCAGTTAGAGAGAGAGACAGAAGGAGAGGTTAGGTTAGTGAGAGAGTGTGAAAGAGAGAGAGGAAGCTAGAAAGAGAGACAGAAGGAGAGGTTAGGTTAGTGAGAGAGTGTGAAAGAGAGAGAGAGCAGCTAGAGAGAGAGACAGAAGGAGAGGTTAGGTTAGTGAGAGAGTGTGAAAGAGAGAGAGAGCAGTTAGAGAGAGAGACAGAAGGAGAGGTTAGGTTAGTGAGAGAGTGTGAAAGAGAGAGAGAGCAGTTAGAGAGAGAGACAGAAGGAGAGGTTAGGTTAGTGAGAGAGTGTGAAAGAGAGAGAGAGCAGTTAGAGAGAGAGACAGAAGGAGAGGTTAGGTTAGTGAGAGAGTGTGAAAGAGAGAGAGAGGAAGCTAGAGAGAGAGACAGAAGGAGAGGTTAGGTTAGTGAGAGAGTGTGAAAGAGAGAGAGAGGAAGCTAGAGAGAGAGACAGAAGGAGAGGTTAGGTTAGTGAGAGAGTGTGAAAGAGAGAGAGGAAGCTAGAGAGAGAGACAGAAGGAGAGGTTAGGTTAGTGAGAGAGTGTGAAAGAGAGAGAGAGGAAGCTAGAGAGAGAGACAGAAGGAGAGGTTAGGTTAGTGAGAGAGTGTGATAAAGAGAGAGAGGAAGCTAGAGAGAGAGACAGAAGGAGGGGTTAGGTTAGTGAGAGAGTGTGTGAAAGAGAGAGAGAGGAAGCTAGAGAGAGAGACAGAAGGAGAGGTTAGGTTAGTGAGAGAGTGTGAAAGAGAGAGAGAGGAAGCTAGAGAGAGAGACAGAAGGAGAGGTTAGGTTAGTGAGAGAGTGTGAAAGAGAGAGAGAGGAAGCTAGAGAGAGAGACAGAAGGAGAGGTTAGGTTAGTGAGAGAGTGTGAAAGAGAGAGAGAGGAAGCTAGAGAGAGAGACAGAAGGAGAGGTTAGGTTAGTGAGAGAGTGTGAAAGAGAGAGAGAGGAAGCTAGAGAGAGAGACAGAAGGAGAGGTTAGGTTAGTGAGAGAGTGTGATAAAGAGAGAGAGGAAGCTAGAGAGAGAGACAGAAGGAGGGGTTAGGTTAGTGAGAGAGTGTGAAAGAGAGAGAGAGGAAGCTAGAGAGAGAGACAGAAGGAGAGGTTAGGTTAGTGAGAGAGTGTGAAAGAGAGAGAGAGCAGTTAGAGAGAGAGAGACAGAAGGAGAGGTTAGGTTAGTGAGAGAGTGTGAAAGAGAGAGAGGAAGCTAGAGAGAGAGACAGAAGGAGAGGTTAGGTTAGTGAGAGAGTGTGAAAGAGAGAGAGAGCAGTTAGAGAGAGAGACAGAAGGAGAGGTTAGGTTAGTGAGAGAGTGTGAAAGAGAGAGAGAGCAGTTAGAGAGAGAGACAGAAGGAGAGGTTAGGTTAGTGAGAGAGTGTGAAAGAGAGAGAGAGGAAGCTAGAGAGAGAGACAGAAGGAGAGGTTAGGTTAGTGAGAGAGTGTGAAAGAGAGAGAGAGGAAGCTAGAGAGAGAGACAGAAGGAGAGGTTAGGTTAGTGAGAGAGTGTGAAAGAGAGAGAGAGGAAGCTAGAGAGAGAGACAGAAGGAGAGGTTAGGTTAGTGAGAGAGTGTGAAAGAGAGAGAGAGGAAGCTAGAGAGAGAGACAGAAGGAGAGGTTAGGTTAGTGAGAGAGTGTGATAAAGAGAGAGAGGAAGCTAGAGAGAGAGACAGAAGGAGGGGTTAGGTTAGTGAGAGAGTGTGAAAGAGAGAGAGAGGAAGCTAGAGAGAGAGACAGAAGGAGAGGTTAGGTTAGTGAGAGAGTGTGAAAGAGAGAGAGAGCAGTTAGAGAGAGAGAGACAGAAGGAGAGGTTAGGTTAGTGAGAGAGTGTGAAAGAGAGAGAGAGCAGTTAGAGAGAGAGACAGAAGGAGAGGTTAGGTTAGTGAGAGAGTGTGAAAGAGAGAGAGAGGAAGCTAGAGAGAGAGACAGAAGGAGAGGTTAGGTTAGTGAGAGAGTGTGAAAGAGAGAGAGAGGAAGCTAGAGAGAGAGACAGAAGGAGAGGTTAGGTTAGTGAGAGAGTGTGAAAGAGAGAGAGGAAGCTAGAGAGAGAGACAGAAGGAGAGGTTAGGTTAGTGAGAGAGTGTGAAAGAGAGAGAGAGGAAGCTAGAGAGAGAGACAGAAGGAGAGGTTAGGTTAGTGAGAGAGTGTGATAAAGAGAGAGAGGAAGCTAGAGAGAGAGACAGAAGGAGGGGTTAGGTTAGTGAGAGAGTGTGTGAAAGAGAGAGAGAGGAAGCTAGAGAGAGAGACAGAAGGAGAGGTTAGGTTAGTGAGAGAGTGTGAAAGAGAGAGAGAGGAAGCTAGAGAGAGAGACAGAAGGAGAGGTTAGGTTAGTGAGAGAGTGTGAAAGAGAGAGAGAGGAAGCTAGAGAGAGAGACAGAAGGAGAGGTTAGGTTAGTGAGAGAGTGTGAAAGAGAGAGAGAGGAAGCTAGAGAGAGAGACAGAAGGAGAGGTTAGGTTAGTGAGAGAGTGTGAAAGAGAGAGAGAGGAAGCTAGAGAGAGAGACAGAAGGAGAGGTTAGGTTAGTGAGAGAGTGTGATAAAGAGAGAGAGGAAGCTAGAGAGAGAGACAGAAGGAGGGGTTAGGTTAGTGAGAGAGTGTGAAAGAGAGAGAGAGGAAGCTAGAGAGAGAGACAGAAGGAGAGGTTAGGTTAGTGAGAGAGTGTGAAAGAGAGAGAGAGCAGTTAGAGAGAGAGAGACAGAAGGAGAGGTTAGGTTAGTGAGAGAGTGTGAAAGAGAGAGAGGAAGCTAGAGAGAGAGACAGAAGGAGAGGTTAGGTTAGTGAGAGAGTGTGAAAGAGAGAGAGAGCAGTTAGAGAGAGAGACAGAAGGAGAGGTTAGGTTAGTGAGAGAGTGTGAAAGAGAGAGAGAGCAGTTAGAGAGAGAGACAGAAGGAGAGGTTAGGTTAGTGAGAGAGTGTGAAAGAGAGAGAGAGGAAGCTAGAGAGAGAGACAGAAGGAGAGGTTAGGTTAGTGAGAGAGTGTGAAAGAGAGAGAGAGGAAGCTAGAGAGAGAGACAGAAGGAGAGGTTAGGTTAGTGAGAGAGTGTGAAAGAGAGAGAGAGGAAGCTAGAGAGAGAGACAGAAGGAGAGGTTAGGTTAGTGAGAGAGTGTGAAAGAGAGAGAGAGGAAGCTAGAGAGAGAGACAGAAGGAGAGGTTAGGTTAGTGAGAGAGTGTGAAAGAGAGAGAGAGGAAGCTAGAGAGAGAGACAGAAGGAGAGGTTAGGTTAGTGAGAGAGTGTGAAAGAGAGAGAGAGGAAGCTAGAGAGAGAGACAGAAGGAGAGGTTAGGTTAGTGAGAGAGTGTGATAAAGAGAGAGAGGAAGCTAGAGAGAGAGACAGAAGGAGGGGTTAGGTTAGTGAGAGAGTGTGAAAGAGAGAGAGAGGAAGCTAGAGAGAGAGACAGAAGGAGAGGTTAGGTTAGTGAGAGAGTGTGAAAGAGAGAGAGAGCAGTTAGAGAGAGAGAGACAGAAGGAGAGGTTAGGTTAGTGAGAGAGTGTGAAAGAGAGAGAGGAAGCTAGAGAGAGAGACAGAAGGAGAGGTTAGGTTAGTGAGAGAGTGTGAAAGAGAGAGAGAGCAGTTAGAGAGAGAGACAGAAGGAGAGGTTAGGTTAGTGAGAGAGTGTGAAAGAGAGAGAGAGCAGTTAGAGAGAGAGACAGAAGGAGAGGTTAGGTTAGTGAGAGAGTGTGAAAGAGAGAGAGAGGAAGCTAGAGAGAGAGACAGAAGGAGAGGTTAGGTTAGTGAGAGAGTGTGAAAGAGAGAGAGAGGAAGCTAGAGAGAGAGACAGAAGGAGAGGTTAGGTTAGTGAGAGAGTGTGAAAGAGAGAGAGAGGAAGCTAGAGAGAGAGACAGAAGGAGAGGTTAGGTTAGTGAGAGAGTGTGAAAGAGAGAGAGAGCAGTTAGAGAGAGAGACAGAAGGAGAGGTTAGGTTAGTGGGAGAGTGTGAAAGAGAGAGAGGAATCTAGAGAGAGAGACAGAAGGAGAGGTTAGGTTAGTGAGAGAGTGTGAAAGAGAGAGAGAGCAGTTAGAGAGAGAGACAGAAGGAGAGGTTAGGTTAGTGAGAGAGTGTGAAAGAGAGAGAGAGCAGTTAGAGAGAGAGAGACAGAAGGAGAGGTTAGGTTAGTGAGAGAGTGTGAAAGAGAGAGAGAGGAAGCTAGAGAGAGAGACAGAAGGAGAGGTTAGGTTAGTGAGAGAGTGTGAAAGAGAGAGAGAGGAAGCTAGAGAGAGAGACAGAAGGAGAGGTTAGGTTAGTGAGAGAGTGTGAAAGAGAGAGAGGAAGCTAGAGAGAGAGACAGAAGGAGAGGTTAGGTTAGTGAGAGAGTGTGAAAGAGAGAGAGAGGAAGCTAGAGAGAGAGACAGAAGGAGAGGTTAGGTTAGTGAGAGAGTGTGATAAAGAGAGAGAGACAGAAGGAGAGGTTAGGTTAGTGAGAGAGTGTGTGAAAGAGAGAGAGAGGAAGCTAGAGAGAGAGACAGAAGGGGAGGTTAGGTTAGTGAGAGAGTGTGAAAGAGAGAGAGAGGAAGCTAGAGAGAGAGACAGAAGGAGAGGTTAGGTTAGTGAGAGAGTGTGAAAGAGAGAGAGAGGAAGCTAGAGAGAGAGACAGAAGGAGAGGTTAGGTTAGTGAGAGAGTGTGAAAGAGAGAGAGAGGAAGCTAGAGAGAGAGACAGAAGGAGAGGTTAGGTTAGTGAGAGAGTGTGAAAGAGAGAGAGAGAAAGCTAGAGAGAGACAGAAGGAGAGGTTAGGTTAGTGAGAGAGTGTGATAAAGAGAGAGAGGAAGCTAGAGAGAGAGACAGAAGGAGAGGTTAGGTTAGTGAGAGAGTGTGAAAGAGAGAGAGAGGAAGCTAGAGAGAGAGACAGAAGGAGAGGTTAGGTTAGTGAGAGAGTGTGAAAGAGAGAGAGAGCAGTTAGAGAGAGAGACAGAAGGAGAGGTTAGGTTAGTGAGAGAGTGTGAAAGAGAGAGAGGAAGCTAGAGAGAGAGACAGAAGGAGAGGTTAGGTTAGTGAGAGAGTGTGAAAGAGAGAGAGAGCAGTTAGAGAGAGAGACAGAAGGAGAGGTTAGGTTAGTGAGAGAGTGTGAAAGAGAGAGAGAGCAGTTAGAGAGAGAGACAGAAGGAGAGGTTAGGTTAGTGAGAGAGTGTGAAAGAGAGAGAGAGGAAGCTAGAGAGAGAGACAGAAGGAGAGGTTAGGTTAGTGAGAGAGTGTGAAAGAGAGAGAGAGGAAGCTGGAGAGAGAGACAGAAGGAGAGGTTAGGTTAGTGAGAGAGTGTGAAAGAGAGAGAGAGGAAGCTAGAGAGAGAGACACAAGGAGAGGTTAGGTTAGTGAGAGAGTGTGAAAGAGAGAGAGAGGAAGCTAGAGAGAGAGACAGAAGGAGAGGTTAGGTTAGTGAGAGAGTGTGAAAGAGAGAGAGAGGAAGCTAGAGAGAGAGACAGAAGGAGAGGTTAGGTTAGTGAGAGAGTGTGAAAGAGAGAGAGAGGAAGCTAGAGAGAGAGACAGAAGGAGAGGTTAGGTTAGTGAGAGAGTGTGAAAGAGAGAGAGAGGAAGCTAGAGAGAGAGACAGAAGGAGAGGTTAGGTTAGTGAGAGAGTGTGAAAGAGAGAGAGGAAGCTAGAGAGAGAGACAGAAGGAGAGGTTAGGTTAGTGAGATAGTGTGAAAGAGAGAGAGAGGAAGCTAGAGAGAGAGACAGAAGGAGAGGTTAGGTTAGTGAGAGAGTGTGAAAGAGAGAGAGAGGAAGCTAGAGAGAGAGACAGAAGGAGAGGTTAGGTTAGTGAGAGAGTGTGTGAAAGAGAGAGAGAGAGGAAGCTAGAGAGAGAGACAGAAGGAGAGGTTAGGTTAGTGAGAGAGTGTGAAAGAGAGAGAGAGGAAGCTAGAGAGAGAGACAGAAGGAGAGGTTAGGTTAGTGAGAGAGTGTGAAAGAGAGAGAGAGGAAGCTAGAGAGAGAGACAGAAGGAGAGGTTAGGTTAGTGAGAGAGTGTGAAAGAGAGAGAGGAAGCTAGAGAGAGAGACAGAAGGAGAGGTTAGGTTAGTGAGAGAGTGTGAAAGAGAGAGAGGAAGCTAGAGAGAGAGACAGAAGGAGAGGTTAGGTTAGTGAGAGAGTGTGAAAGAGAGAGAGAGGAAGCTAGAGAGAGAGACAGAAGGAGAGGTTAGGTTAGTGAGAGAGTGTGAAAGAGAGAGAGAGGAAGATAGAGAGAGAGACAGAAGGAGAGGTTAGGTTAGTGAGAGAGTGTGAAAGAGAGAGAGAGGAAGCTAGAGAGAGAGACAGAAGGAGAGGTTAGGTTAGTGAGAGAGTGTGAAAGAGAGAGAGAGGAAGCTAGAGAGAGAGACAGAAGGAGAGGTTAGGTTAGTGAGAGAGTGTGAAAGAGAGAGAGGAAGCTAGAGAGAGAGACAGAAGGAGAGGTTAGGTTAGTGAGAGAGTGTGAAAGAGAGAGAGAGGAAGCTAGAGAGAGAGACAGAAGGAGAGGTTAGGTTAGTGAGAGAGTGTGAAAGAGAGAGAGAGGAAGCTAGAGAGAGAGACAGAAGGAGAGGTTAGGTTAGTGAGAGAGTGTGAAAGAGAGAGAGGAAGCTAGAGAGAGAGACAGAAGGAGAGGTTAGGTTAGTGAGAGAGTGTGAAAGAGAGAGAGAGGAAGCTAGAGAGAGAGACAGAAGGAGAGGTTAGGTTAGTGAGAGAGTGTGAAAGAGAGAGAGAGGAAGATAGAGAGAGAGACAGAAGGAGAGGTTAGGTTAGTGAGAGAGTGTGAAAGAGAGAGAGAGGAAGCTAGAGAGAGAGACAGAAGGAGAGGTTAGGTTAGTGAGAGAGTGTGAAAGAGAGAGAGAGGAAGCTAGAGAGAGAGACAGAAGGAGAGGTTAGGTTAGTGAGAGAGTGTGAAAGAGAGAGAGGAAGCTAGAGAGAGAGACAGAAGGAGAGGTTAGGTTAGTGAGAGAGTGTGAAAGAGAGAGAGAGGAAGCTAGAGAGAGAGACAGAAGGAGAGGTTAGGTTAGTGAGAGAGTGTGAAAGAGAGAGAGAGGAAGCTAGAGAGAGAGACAGAAGGAGAGGTTAGGTTAGTGAGAGAGTGTGAAAGAGAGAGAGAGGAAGCTAGAGAGAGAGACAGAAGGAGAGGTTAGGTTAGTGAGAGAGTGTGATAAAGAGAGAGAGGAAGCTAGAGAGAGAGACAGAAGGAGAGGTTAGGTTAGTGAGAGAGTGTGATAAAGAGAGAGAGGAAGCTAGAGAGAGAGACAGAAGGAGAGGTTAGGTTAGTGAGAGAGTGTGATAAAGAGAGAGAGGAAGCTAGAGAGAGAGACAGAAGGAGAGGTTAGGTTAGTGAGAGAGTGTGAAAGAGAGAGAGAGGAAGCTAGAGAGAGAGACAGAAGGAGAGATTAGGTTAGTGAGAGAGTGTGAAAGAGAGAGAGGAAGCTAGAGAGAGAGACAGAAGGAGAGATTAGGTTAGTGAGAGAGTGTGATAAAGAGAGAGAGGAAGCTAGAGAGAGAGACAGAAGGAGAGGTTAGGTTAGTGAGAGAGTGTGAAAGAGAGAGAGAGGAAGCTAGAGAGAGAGACAGAAGGAGAGGTTAGGTTAGTGAGAGAGTGTGAAAGAGAGAGAGGAAGCTAGAGAGAGAGACAGAAGGAGAGGTTAGGTTAGTGAGAGAGTGTGAAAGAGAGAGAGGAAGCTAGAGAGAGAGACAGAAGGAGAGGTTAGGTTAGTGAGAGAGTGTGAAAGAGAGAGAGGAAGCTAGAGAGAGAGACAGAAGGAGAGGTTAGGTTAGTGAGAGAGTGTGAAAGAGAGAGAGAGGAAGCTAGAGAGAGAGACAGAAGGAGAGGTTAGGTTAGTGAGAGAGTGTGAAAGAGAGAGAGAGAGACAGAAGGAGAGGTTAGGTTAGTGAGAGAGTGTGAAAGAGAGAGAGAGGAAGCTAGAGAGAGAGACAGAAGGAGAGGTTAGGTTAGTGAGAGAGTGTGAAAGAGAGAGAGAGGAAGCTAGAGAGAGAGTATTGATTTTTCTCCTCCTTCAAACTAATTAAAGTTTTTGGCCTGGTTCAGTGATTACCACACTGCTTACAGGCCTGCTCTCTGGGAAGCTCCTGTCCCTCCCTCCCTCCCTCCCTCCCTCCCTCCCTCCCTCCCTCCCTCCCTCCCTCCCTCCCTCCCTCCCTCCCTTCTCTCTCTCCCCTCTAGCTCCCTGTGAAGCTCCCCAGACGCTGGTAGCTCCTCTTATTTACTTTTCTGGCAGTGTTTTACTAGAGAATATAGAATTAGAATGGGAATTAGAATTGATATTCTAAACCCCAAGGACCTTTCCATAGTGTTTGGCCCAGGGACTAGCTACAGTACTGTATATTTACAGTACAGAATGCTTTGAGGAACGAACTCGTCATGTCGTCACCGGAATCGTTTGATATTGTGAATGCCAATGGGGGAGAAAAAAGTTAGACGTTCATTTAGCTTTTCTGTTTGGCTTGTCCCTAGTGGGTCTTGTTGCTATTTACGTGGCTAAGTAATTACTAGGCTGTCCGTATTGGATTGGTGGGTCAGTTTTTTTCAATTGCTAGATATTCTATGTCAATGACATAATGGTGGGTTAGCGCTATATAATCATTGAATCTCCCCAGAACCTGATTTATAGGATCTCTTGTTAGAACTACCAGTATAGCATACTTTCTATGCATTTTACAATGCCAATCTCCAACAACCCATGTTCGTTTGTGGATGTTAAATAAAGTCTCACCTAAAATTTCTCTGTTATTCTATCCCTTCTCTTCCTCTTCTCTCCGGCTCTCTCCCGGCTCTGCCCCTAAGGCCTTCTGCGATTGGAGGAGCTAGTGCGGCGCTTCCTGATCTCCAGGGAGACCCTGTCAATCAGGATGCTGGATGACAGCCTGGATCCCACCCCTCTGCTGAAGGAGATACGAGATGACAAGGTGGCCACCATCATCATCGACGCCAACGCCTCCATCTCCTACCTCATCCTTAAAAAGGTCA
This sequence comes from Oncorhynchus kisutch, assembly GCF_002021735.2. Lineage (NCBI taxonomy): Eukaryota > Metazoa > Chordata > Actinopteri > Salmoniformes > Salmonidae > Oncorhynchus > Oncorhynchus kisutch. The sequence continues at coordinate 71,797,483 of NC_034186.2, read as the reverse complement.
GAGGTCATGCCTCAGTGCTAGGGTGGTTTTTATAGAGTAGCTACATGAGTTGTCGCCTGTAGAGCACAAACAGATATGAGATCAGGCTGAGAAGTTGTACCTATTGACTGATTTAGTATCTGGGTATAATAATCTGATCATAGATCTGTGGTCTGGGTCTACTTCTAGCTCAAGAACAATTTGACTGATGATTGTTGCTTGCTGGATACAGGACAGTAATGCAGTGAACCCTGTGAAGTTATACAGGGAGCAACAATGGTTCAATTATCTTAAGCAGCTGAAATCGTACTAACAGCTTGTCTATCTGACATGCGGTAATCCATATTCAGTGGTGATAATGGGTCCATAGGTGTTATGATGATGTATATTGTACAGCCTGTAGCAAAGGCAGTCAGAGCACAGGAGTGACTCAGAGATGGGCCTTTATATAGAACTCTGTCTGTCTGTCTGTCTGTCTGTCTGTCTGTCTGTCTGTCTGTCTGTCTGTCTGTCTGTCTGTCTGTCTGTCTGTCTGTCTGTCTGTCTGTCTGTCTGTCTGTCTGTCTGTCTGTCTGTCTGTCTGTCTGTCTGTCTGTCTGTCTGTCTGTCTGTCTGTCTGTCTGTCTGTCTGTCTGTCTGTCTGTCTGTCTGTCTGTCTGTCTGTCAGTACATGCATTACCACTGCTCTCTGCTCTCTCTGCTCTGTCTACTCTCTGCCTTAAGCTTTATTGTGTAAGTTTGACAATTTAACACTGTGGTTATGGTAAGCTCTCTCTTTCTATCCCTCTCTCTCTTGTCATCCCTCTCTCTCTCTCTCTCTCTCTCTCTCTGCTTCTGTCCTTCTCGCCCTCACTCTGTCTCCTACCACTTCCCCTCTCCATCTATCTTCCCCCTCTTCCCTCTTACTTTCTATCTCACTCTCCTTCTCTCTGTCTCCCCTCCCCCATTCGCTTCTCTCTCTCTCCACAGGCGTCAGAGTTGGGAATGACATCAGCGTTTTATAAGTACATCCTCACCACCATGGTAAGAACACACCAACGCCTCAGCATTCTTGCCATCCTTCCACCTTTCCTCTCCTCTGTTTCCTTCCTTCCGCCTCCTTCTCAATCCCTCTCTTTGTCCCTGTGTGTGTGTGAGGGACGGGGCTCAGGGGCGTGCCAGGTGGGTGAAACACATTACAACATTCAGAGAGAAATGCACTACATGACCAAAAGTATGCTCCCTGAACATCTCATTCAAAAATCATGGGCATTATTATGGAGTTAGTCCCCCTTTGCTGCTATAACAGCCTCCACTCTTCTGGGAAGGCTTTCCACTAGATGCTGGAACATTGCTGCGGGGATTTGCTTCCATTCAGCCACAAGAGCATTAGTGAAGTCGGGCTCTGATGTTGGACGATTAGGCCTGACTCGCAGTTGGCGTTCCAATTCATCCCAAAGGTGTTCGATGGGGTTGAGGTCAGGGCTCTTTGCAGGCCAGTCAAGTTCTTCCACACCGATCTCGACAAACCAGTTCTATATGGACCTCACTTTGTGCACAGAGACAATGTCAGGCTGAAACAGGAAATGTCATTGAATGCTGTAGCATTAAGATTTGCCTTCACTGGAACTAAGGGGCCTAGCCCGAACCATTAAAACTAGGCCAGCTCTAGCAGGGCAGAAATTTGACGAACGGACTTGTCGGAAAGGTGCCACATTGAAAGTCACTGAAAAAAGCTCTTCAGTAAGGCCGTTCTACTGGCAATGTTTTTCTATGGAGATTGCATGGCTGTGTGCCCGATATTATACACCTGTCAGCAATGGGTGTGGCTGAAATATATATAGTATATGTAATGTATGAAAAAATAGGAGTTTACATGTTTTTATATAATTGAGGTTAAAGGTAACATCTTTTTTTGTATTACTAAGTCTGTCAATCATATCAAATGTATAATTTAAGTCAGCTGCTAAAATAATAGTTCCTTTCTGGATTTGATCTAATATCACTTAAATTCTATCAAAAAACACCAGATTTGCCCCTGGTGGGATATACAGTACAATGAAGTCAATGTGTATTTTTCACCATGTAAGGTAGAAGGGGAAATGGTGTATTCTTATTTATCAGGATGCCTACATCACTGCTGTTACTACAGTACGTGGGAGAATAAGCTTCTCCAACTCTTCTTTAAATGTTACATTTCTCCTTTTAACATGTTTTACTCTTTCAAGAAAACCACATCTGCTGACAAGTGTTCGAGAACCATATGCTTTTACCCCCATCATTCCATGTGATAAGTTGGATTTTGTTGGCCATGTAGAGACTCAAAGTTAACCTTAACTGTTTCGTCTATCATTGAAGAACCAAAGTAAAACATTTTAGCAGACATGTGATGGCGGTAGGCCTTCCATAGAATGGAAGGATCATAGTATAAATACAGTACATAGTTATTGTATACATTACATATATAGAGTGTGTGGGCTGAGCAGACATATAACAAAACACACAAAAAAACATGAAGCTCAGTACGCCATAGTACTATGCCTTTTTATATATATATTTTTGCTCTGACTCTCCTAATGTACTAAAAAAGCTGTAGATAATATATTGTACATACATTTAAAGAAAGACTGCCACTTAAGTACTGTGTTTGGTTTGTATTACCTTATAAATTAAATTGAAGTATAGTGGCTGGGGTGAGTGGGTCCTCTGAGAGACTGAAATGGGATGAGTGGAGGCCCCAAGCACACCTCAGAGAAGTGTCTGATGCCCTCCCAGTCACCCCCCCCCAATCCCCTGGATATAGCACCTCTCCATTCTCACTAACAACCACCATTAAATCTTAAAACAAGGACTAATAATGATTCAATATCATTTTCTAATCTGTCCAGAACTCAAATAACATTTACAAGTCAGGAAAAAAAGCAATACAATTACATTGTACATTATAAGTCCCCCTAACCAAATCCATCCCTCTCCACCTCCCCTCCCTGTTCTCACCTCTTTACCACACCCAAGCCAAGCTTATCGCCACCTCCCATCTTTAATCCTCCTTAAACCCACAAGCCAAGCTTGTACCCACCTCCCCTCCTTGTCCTCCCTTACCCACCCAGGCCAAGGTTATCCAAACCTCTGTCTTGAGCCCCCCTCCCTTCTTCTCAAACACATTTACACCCCTCTATACATGTAACTATTCATCCATTCTCCTTCATTCACACACAACATATACCTTATTCTTCCGCACACTCATGCTCTCCCGCCCTCCTACACATATTCATATTCACCCTCCTTCACTCTCCCATTCATATGCATAGACACATACCCACACATTCACCCACTCACACCCTCTTGCCCACAAAAACACACATCCATTATTATTTACAATTGTTGACTTACATGCTATATTTCCTCTTTTATATTGTCTTTTCAGTGTCCATGTTTCTCACTGGCATTGGCTAATTATATTGTTACTTCCTAGAGAAGAACAGTTATTTGAGGACAATAGAGTCTAGATTGTATGGGGGGGAGGGGGAATATTGTCTCAATTTACGATAAGTTGGTCTGGGTCATCACTGTATGTAGCCTAGTATACTTATTGTTTTTTTTCCTGTTTCTGCCTCTCCTCAGGGCACTGGGCTCTCTTTCAACTGGAAAGGTTTCTTGCAGCCTGTTCAGGGCTTCATCAGTGCTTGTGAACTCCATTCTCTGTGTTCCCTTCCATACCTACAGTACTGCCGGGAATCAGAGTTGAGACTTGATTCCTTTTATCTCCAGTGACTGTCTGATCAGAATGAATTGCTTGCGTTTTTTTCTCAGCCTAGCAGACAGTTCCAGGACGAATCAAAAGGACTGGCCGTGGACCTTGAACTCTTTATAACCCTGTGCCCTCAGAATGTTGAATTTGGTCTGATAGTTCCACAGATTAAAGATTACCAAGCGAGGGTATTTAGCGTTCTTCTGCTTCACGCTGAAGCATCACGCTGTAATACATCCACACTAAGCTCCTCCAATATCAGCTTGATCACATAGCTGGAAAGGTCTGCTTTTTCTTTTCTTCTGGTAGGGACAATATTCTCATATTATTTTGTCTCTATTTGTTTTCTAGCTGATCCAGTTCATCTTCTAAAGTTTGCGCCATTGTTTCCAGAAGGTCAATTTTATTGTTTCATCCACGCGCCCTGTATATGCATAGCTTACATGATAGAATCTACTTTTTTAACAACAGATTGTAACTGTTGTTTGTTTTGGTGAGAACTGGATATCCTTCAGCTGTTCGTTGCTCTCATTTGCATCTCCAAGTTGTTCTTTGTCTCTTCCTTTAAGGGAAGCCATGGCTTGTTGGATTTGAGTCTCAGCTTCGTTTTACTCACAGATTGGTTCGCTGCTCACTCTGCTCACAGATTGGTTCGCTGCTCACTCTGCTCACAGATTGGTATGCTGCTCACTCTCTCCCGGCTGCTTGGGGATATATTGATCTATTGATTTTAAAGGCTTAATGTGAACTATGTTGTCTGGCCTCTACATATATTCACAGTTTTGAAGGTACAAAACAGCGCTACTATCTCCCCATGCGTTGAAGGGGGTACGCGCATGCGCCTCCCTCTCTCTTCATTCAATTCAAATGGGCTTTATTGGCCTCTCTCACACTCTTCATTCAATTCAAAGGGCTTTATTGGCATGGGAGACATATGTTTACATTGCCAAAGCAAGTGAAATAAACAGAAATGAGCAGTAAACTCTGTCTCGCTCTCTGTTTCTGTTTCTGAGATTTCATACACATGTCACTCACCCAACTTATCCTCTCCTCACCCTCTCCCAGGACTTCCCCCTGCTGAGGCTGGATGACATAGTCGATGACCAGTCCAACATCATAGGGTTCTCCATGTTCAACACCACCCATCCATTCTACCTGGAGTTCATCAGGAGTCTCAACCTGTCCTGGAGGGAGGGCTGTGATCTCATCTACCCCGGGCCTGCGGTATGTTCTACCAGAGTGTTACATTCACACATCCCTGTGTCAGCTGGTGCATACCTTGTTTTAACTGAGAAATTGTATGGTAACAAGTGTTAGTTCCTGGTGAGTATGTATCAAATGGTCCATATGGATGCTTGTCTCATTGAATCACCAAATACAGACACCAAAATGGAATAGAGTTATTACTATGTTATGAACCATGTTACTCCTTCCTCCCTCCTGCAATTCCTTACCCACCACCCCTCTTCGCCCTCCTGCAACTCTCTTCTCCTCCTCCTGCCCATTTCTCCTTTCTTTCCCCCTGTGCACCTCCTTCTCCCCCTCCAGTTGTCGTCAGCCTTGATGTTTGACGCGGTGCACGTTGTGGTGGGGGCGGTGAGGGAGCTCAACAGGAGTCAGGAGATTGGAGTCAAACCTCTCAGCTGCACCTCTCCTCAGATCTGGCAACACGGCACCAGCCTCATGAACTACCTACGCATGGTCAGTACACACACACACACACACACACACACACACACACACACACACACACACACACACACACACACACACACACACACACACACACACACACACACACACACACACACGCACGCACGCACACACACATGCACACACACAAGAACACACACGAGAACACACACAAGAACACACACACAGTTCACTTTTATTTTGAGTCTTAATTTGAGTTGTTTCTTCTCATAACAATATATCTGACTTTTAGATACCAATAGCAGCCACACTGTTAAACAAGTCACCAGCAACTACAACATATCAGTCCGTCACACTCCTGTCCTGCCCACCATGTCGTTGTATTGGGTCACACTCCTGTCCTGCCCCCATGTCGTTGTATTGGGTCACACTCCTGTCCTACCTACCATGTCGTTGTGTTGGGTCACACTCCTGTCCTACCTACCATGTCGTTGTGTTGGGTCACACTCCTGTCCTACCTACCATGTCGTTGTGTTGGGTCACACTCCTGTCCTGCCCACCATGTCGTTGTGTTGGGTCACACTCCTGTCCTGCCCACCATGTCGTTGTGTTGGGTCAAACTCTGCCCACCATGTCGTTGTGTTGGGTCACACTCCTGTCCTGCCCACCATGTTGTTGTGTTGGGTCACACTCCTGTCCTACCTACCATGTCGTTGTGTTGGGTCAAACTCCTGTCCTGCCCCCCATGTCGTTGTGTTGGGTCAAACTCTGCCCACCATGTCGTTGTGTTGGGTCAAACTCTGCCCACCATGTCGTTGTGTTGGGTCACACTCTGCCCACCATGTCGTTGTGTTGGGTCAAACTCCTGTCCTACCTACCATGTCGTTGTGTTGGGTCACACTCCTGTCCTACCTACCATGTCGTTGTGTTGGGTCAAACTCCTGTCCTGCCCCCCATGTCGTTGTGTTGGGTCAAACTCTGCCCACCATGTCGTTGTGTTGGGTCACACTCTGCCCCCCATGTCGTTGTGTTGGGTCACACTCCTGTCCTACCTACCATGTCGTTGTGTTGGGTCACACTCCTGTCCTACCTACCATGTCGTTGTGTTGGGTCACACTCCTGTCCTACCTACCATGTCGTTGTGTTGGGTCAAACTCTGCCCCCCATGTCGTTGTGTTGGGTCACACTCCTGTCCTACCTACCATGTCGTTGTGTTGGGTCAAACTCTGCCCACCATGTCGTTGTGTTGGGTCAAACTCTGCCCACCATGTCGTTGTGTTGGGTCAAACTCTGCCCACCATGTCGTTGTGTTGGGTCACACTCCTGTCCTGCCCACCATGTTGTTGTGTTGGGTCACACTCCTGTCCTACCTACCATGTCGTTGTGTTGGGTCAAACTCTGCCCACCATGTCGTTGTGTTGGGTCACACTCCTGTCCTGCCCCCCATGTCGTTGTGTTGGGTCACACTCCTGTCCTGCCCACCATGTCGTTGTGTTGGGTCACACTCCTGTCCTGCCCCCATGTCTTTGTACTGGGGTCCATTGTTGTTGGTAGTAGGTGGTTGTGTCACTCTGTCTGTCTGTCTGTCTTCCATCTGGCACTCCTCCTCCCTTGTTATTCTTGGTTATTTGACAAGGTGTGTGTCTCATTGACGAGCTGTCTTCATGGCTGCCTGTGCTCCATCTCTCTTTGTCTCCTCGGTACAGGCCTATCTGTCTCTGTTATCAAACCACTGGGTGTGTTCCATCTTCACCACCACTCCATTCATCTTAGCTCTATCAAGCTCTGTCAGCACTGTCACACTGTGTACTAGATATGTGTAGTGTAAGTATAGTGTTCTCTCTCTTTGTCGCTCTCTCTCACTCTCTCTGTGTGTCTTTTTCTCTCGTACCTCTTTCTCTTTCAATTAATTAAATTCCATTAAATTCAAATGAGCTTTATTGGCATCATAATACTATTTCTACCTTCCTCCCTCCTTCTCTCTATCTCTTTCCCTCCATCTCTCACTGTCAGGTGGAGTATGATGGTCTGACAGGCCATGTGGAGTTCAACAGTAAAGGACAGAGAACCAACTACACACTGAGGATTCTGGAGAAACAGCGCAGGGGTCACAGAGAGGTCAGAGGGCACTGGGGTTATAGAGAAACAGAGTTTGACACAAAATGGCTTCCGTGTTGACAGTAATCCTCCCTAACAGTGACATTCTAGCCATATAATTAGAATTGGTTATACTATGGAAGTGCTTTGTGAATCGCTAGCTACAGTATGTACTTAACGATAACACCAGCTGAGGACTAAAGACTAAATAGAACAGCAAAATCAATGGTTGTTTTTGGGTCGACATTTGCGATACGAGACTCCAAGGGGATATCCAAAAATGTAGCACTTGTAATTAGTATTGTAATTAGATGGTTTTCCCTCTGAACGTGAAGGTCTTTAACGTTCTACATTTCAAACACAGTGAGGGTGCTGACATCTATCTACAACGCTCCTAGAAACTGTTCTTTTAGAAATGCAGCACGAGAAGAGAAAATATAGGGCTTTAGAAAAAAATGATAATTCTATCTTTAGAGCCATTACCTCCTATCTGACCCATAGAGAGATGTATGTGAACATATAGTTTATTTTCCAAAGTGCCTTTGGGCTTGTCCTCTGGAATCTAGCTCCTTCTTGTTTTACACTGTCACATGGATTTACTATACCTCCTGTATAATCACACACATCCTGCAATTATTATCCTCTCTCTCTCTCTCTCTCTCTCTCTCTCTCTCTCTCTCTCTCTCTCTCTCTCTCCTCTCTCTCTCTCTCTCTCTCTCTCTCTCTCCCTCTCTCTCTCTCTGTCTCTCTCTCTCTCTCTCTGTCTCTCTCTCTCTCTCTCTCTCTCTCTCTCTGTCTCTCTCTTTCTCTCTCTCTCCCTTTCTCTCTCCCTCCCTCAGATTGGTATCTGGTACTCCAACAACACACTGGCTATGAACGCCACCAGTCTGGACATCAACGTCTCGGAAACACTGGCCAACAAGACCCTCATCGTCACCACCATACTGGTGAGGTCAAACCCTTTATTATGACCACCATATTAGTGAGGTCAAACCATTTATTATGACCACCTTATTAGTGAGGTCAAACCCTTTATTATGACCACCTTATTAGTGAGGTCAAAACATTTATTATGACCACCATATTGGTGAGGTCAAAACATTTATTATGACCACCATATACTGAGGTTATCACCATATACACTGAGTGTACAAAACATTAGGAATTGTATTATGACCACCATATTGGTGAGGTCAAACCCTTTATTATGACCACCATATTAGTGAGGTCATTCCTTTATTATGACCACCATATTGGTGAGGTCAAACCCTTTATTATGACCACCATATTGGTGAGGTCAAACCCTTTATTATGACCACCATATTGGTGAGGTCAAACCCTTTATTATGACCACCATATTGGTGAGGTCAAACCCTTTATTATGACCACCATATTGGTGAGGTCAAACCCTTCATTATGACCATCTTATTAGTGAGGTCATACCCTTTATTATGACCTCCATATTGGTGAGGTCAAACCCTTCATTATGACCACCTTATTAGTGAGGTCATACCCTTTATTATGACCACCTTATTAGTGAGGTCAAACCCTTTATTATGACCACCTTATTAGTGAGGTCAAACCCTTTATTATGACCACCTTATTAGTGAGGTCATACCCTTTATTATGACCACCTTATTAGTGAGGTCAAACCCTTTATTATGACCACCTTATTAGTGAGGTCAAACCCTTTATTATGACCACCTTATTAGTGAGGTCAAAGCCTTTATTATGACCACCTTATTAGTGAGGTCATACCCTTTATTATGACCACCTTATTAGTGAGGTCATACCCTTTATTATGACCACCTTATTAGTGAGGTCAAACCCTTTATTATGACCACCTTATTAGTGAGGTCATACCCTTTATTATGACCACCTTATTAGTGAGGTCAAACCCTTTATTATGACCACCTTATTAGTGAGGTCATACCCTTTATTATGACCACCTTATTAGTGAGGTCATACCCTTTATTATGACCACCTTATTAGTGAGGTCATACCCTTTATTATGACCACCTTATTAGTGAGGTCATACCCTTTATTATGACCACCTTATTAGTGAGGTCATACCCTTTATTATGACCACCTTATTAGTGAGGTCATACCCTTTATTATGACCACCTTATTAGTGAGGTCAAACCCTTTATTATGACCACCTTATTAGTGAGGTCATACCCTTTATTATGACCACCTTATTAGTGAGGTCAAACCCTTTATTATGACCACCTTATTAGTGAGGTCAAACCCTTTATTATGACCACCTTATTAGTGAGGTCAAACCCTTTATTATGACCACCTTATTAGTGAGATCATACCCTTTATTATGACCACCTTATTAGTGAGGTCAAACCCTTTATTATGACCACCTTATTAGTGAGGTCAAACCCTTTATTATGACCACCTTATTAGTGAGGTCATACCCTTTATTATGACCACCTTATTAGTGAGGTCAAACCCTTTATTATGACCACCTTATTAGTGAGGTCAAACCCTTTATTATGACCACCTTATTAGTGAGGTCAAACCCTTTATTATGACCACCTTATTAGTGAGGTCAAACCCTTTATTATGACCACCTTATTAGTGAGGTCAAACCCTTTATTATGACCACCTTATTAGTGAGGTCAAACCCTTTATTATGACCACCTTATTAGTGAGGTCAAACCCTTTATTATGACCACCTTATTAGTGAGGTCAAACCCTTTATTATGACCACCTTATTAGTGAGGTCAAACATTTTATTATAACCACCATACTGATGAGGTCAAAATCTTTATTATGACCACCCTTCTAGTGAGGTCAAACCCGTTATTATGACCACCATATTGGTGAGGTCATACCCTTTATTATGACCACCTTATTAGTGAGGTCAAACCCTTTATTATGACCACCTTATTAGTGAGGTCAAAGCCTTTATTATGACCACCTTATTAGTGAGGTCAAACCCTTTATTATGACCACCTTATTAGTGAGGTCAAACCCTTTATTATGACCACCTTATTAGTGAGGTCATACCCTTTATTATGACCACCTTATTAGTGAGGTCAAACCCTTTATTATGACCACCTTATTAGTGAGGTCAAACCCTTTATTATGACCACCTTATTAGTGAGGTCAAACCCTTTATTATGACCACCTTATTAGTGAGGTCAAAGCCTTTATTATGACCACCTTATTAGTGAGGTCAAACCCTTTATTATGACCACCTTATTAGTGAGGTCAAACCCTTTATTATGACCACCTTATTAGTGAGGTCAAAGCCTTTATTATGACCACCTTATTAGTGAGGTCAAACCCTTTATTATGACCACCTTATTAGTGAGGTCAAACCCTTTATTATGACCACCTTATTAGTGAGGTCATACCCTTTATTATGACCACCTTATTAGTGAGGTCAAACCCTTTATTATGACCACCTTATTAGTGAGGTCATACCCTTTATTATGACCACCTTATTAGTGAGGTCAAACCCTTTATTATGACCACCTTATTAGTGAGGTCAAACCCTTTATTATGACCACCTTATTAGTGAGGTCAAACCCTTTATTATGACCACCTTATTAGTGAGATCATACCCTTTATTATGACCACCTTATTAGTGAGGTCAAAACATTTATTATGACCACCTTATTAGTGAGGTCAAACATTTTATTATAACCACCATACTGATGAGGTCAAAATCTTTATTATGACCACCCTTCTAGTGAGGTCAAACCCGTTATTATGAGCACCATATTGGTGAGGTCATACCCTTTATTATGACCACCATATACTGAGGTTATCACCATATACACTGAGTGTACAAAACATTAGGAATGCTCTTTCCATGACACAGACTGACCAGGTGAATCCACTTCAGTCAGTGTAGATGAAGGGGAGGAGACAAATAATGATTTTTAAGCCTTGAGACAATTGAGAAATGGATTGTGTATGTGTGCCCATTCCGAGGTGAATGCGTAAGACAAACGATTTAAGTGCTTTTGAATGGGGTATGACAGTAGGAGCCAGGCACACCAGTATGCGTTTGTCAAGAACTGCAACACTGCTGGTTTTTCACGTTCAACAGTTTCCCGTGTGTATCAGAATGGTCCACCACCCAAAGGACATCAAGCCAACTTGACACAACTGTGGGAAGCATTGGAGTCAACATGGGCCAGCATCCCTGTGGAATGCTTTCGACACCTTGTGGAGTCCAATCCCCGACAAATAGAGGCGGTTCTGAGGGCTAAAGGGGCTGTAACTTAATATTAGAAAGGTGTTCTTAATGTGTTTTTTCACTCAGTGTATATCCTCAGGTCATGTTAGTAAATCATATCAGTCTCCTACACATAGTAATGCCAGAGTTGACATGCATCCCTCTGTCCCCTCCCTATCCCCTTCCTCTCTGTGCAGGAGAGCCCCTATGTGATGCGTAAGGGGAACTACCAGGAGTACCAGGGGAATGACCAGTATGAGGGCTTCTGTGTGGACATGTTGAGAGAGCTGGCAGACATCTTGAAGTGCTCCTTTAGGATTAAACTGGTGGATGATGGGCTGTATGGAGCGCCTGAACCCAACGGGTCCTGGACCGGCATGGTGGGAGAGCTCATCAACAGGGTGAGCACACACACGCACACACACACACACGCGCACGCTAATAAGGGTCTGTGTGCTTAATTAGATCACAGCATACTTCAATTACCAGAGTGTGGTCCCCATGTGCCTCTTGCCATGGTGCTGTCCTGCTCCCCACTCTCTCTTCCCTCTCTGCTCTCCTGACTGATTAAACCAGACTAATCCCATGTTCATCAATTAGGCTTTAATTTGACTGTCTGACAGGAGGTTCCATAGATGGAACAGCCAGCCAACAGTTCTGCTGCAGTAGATCTCGGACTCTATTGTCTCTCTGAAAACACAATTTTTCTCTCCGTGTATGTGTCACTCTGTCTTTCTCCCTCTGAGAGGTGGAGGGAACGCCATTGGCTCATAGGTGAATCTCCAAACCAGGGTTCTCTGACTCTGAGTGACCGAAGTGTCAGTTTGTTGTCATCTATTTCTGACTCTCCCTCTCTCTTTCTCACTCTCTCTCTCTCTCTCTCTCTCTCTCTTTTTCCCACAGAAAGCAGACTTGGCAGTAGCAGGCTTCACCATCACGTCTGAGAGGGAGAAAGTCATAGACTTCTCCAAGCCCTTCATGACGCTAGGAATCAGCATCTTGTACAGAGTCCACCTGGTAAGACAGACAGACAAACCAGAGCAGTTGGGTTATTAGATTTACCTAACTGCTGTTTGTGCTATCCTGTTTATTTTATGAACTGTGACAATGCATTTCTTTGAGGCTATCGAGGATATCTGAATCTGATTTGGAAAGATAGAATGGATAGGTCTTAGAGTTTATGGTTGTACATCGCACACATTTACCGTTCAACTCTCTGAGGCTTACATTTGTTGCATTATGAACAGCTTCACATTGCAGAGATGATGTGCTGTACAGTTGCAGTGGAAGAACACTGCCCCTCTGTGGTGGAAAAAGGAACTACATTCCCGCTAATGTAATAGGGCCACTCCAACCTGTCCTATCTCTCTCTCTGTCTCTGTTTTAGGGGAGGAAACCGGGGTATTTCTCCTTCCTGGACCCCTTCTCTCCGGCTGTTTGGCTCTTCATGCTGCTCGCCTACCTGGCTGTCAGCTGTGTGCTCTTCCTGGCTGCAAGGTAAGTGCATGAAAGAGCACCACAGTAACCCAGGGCAACAGGAACAGGAAACTAGTGAGGAACTCTGGGATTGTTTGTGCATTTTGGTTGACACAATTGAATAATAATGAGTTACAGTAGCTTATATACACACCGAATTAAAATGCCTTGGTTGAGAAAAAAGGTGCTATCTAGAACCTAAAAGGGTTCTTTGGCTGTCCCCGTAGAAGAACCCTTTGAAGAAACCTTTTTGTTTCCAGGTAGAACCCTTTTGGGTTTCATGTGGAACCCTTTCCACAGAGGGTTCTACATAGAACGCAAAAGGGTTCTACCTGAAACCAAAAAGGGTTATCCTATGGGGACAGCCAAAGAACCCTTATGGAACCCTTTTTTCTAAGAGTGTTCTCCTCTCCTACTCCCAGGTTGAGTCCCTATGAGTGGTACAACCCCCACCCGTGTCTGCAGGGGCACAAGGACATGCTGGAGAACCAGTACACCCTAGGGAACAGCCTGTGGTTCCCTGTTGGAGGCTTCATGCAGCAGGGCTCTGAGATCATGCCCCGTGCCCTGTCCACACGCTGCGTCTCAGGGGTCTGGTAAGTCTCTCTCTCTCTGTCTGTCTCTCTCTGCATCTGTCTCTCTCTCTCTGTGTCTCTCTCTGCGTCTCTCTCTGTGTCTCTCTCTGCATTTGTCTCCCTCTCTGTCTCTCTCTGACAGTCTCACTTCTCCCATTCTTTCCCCTTCGTCCTACCTCCCTTTCCCTCTCTCTATCCCCCCTCTCCTTCTCTTACTCTCTCTAACTCTGTCTCTCTCTTCTCCCAGGTGGATGTTTACTCTGATCATCATCTCCTCCTACACGGCCAACCTGGCAGCCTTCCTGACCGTCCAGAGGATGGAGGTGCCCATCGAGTCTCCTGACGACCTGGCCGACCAGACCAACATCGAGTATGGCACTATCCATGGGGGGAGCACCATGACTTTCTTCATGGTACGGCCCGACGCTGGCCCTGGGGGGCGTATGTAGAGCTTTGAATGGAGAACGACTGGTAGGGAGGTGTGTGTGTGTGTGCTGTTGTTCTAGTATTTGCCGACCTGTCTCAGATTGCTCCTATTTATATGTGTGTGTATGGTGAAGTGTGTATGTGTTTGAGCACAGTGTGTGAGTGTAGTTGTTTCCCTATTTTCTTGCATGTCTCTGAGCTCCTGTTGTGTTCTTTGTGGCTGTTAGTGTTAAGTGGCTGAGTGTCAGTGTTTGCTTATGTAAGAGCTGCTGGCATTTGTGTCGGCATCTGTGTTTGTCAGTGTTTGGACTGTGTGTTTGAGTGTGCATGTGTGTTGGTGAGTAAATCTTTAGGCGTGTGTGTGTTCATTGTGCTTACCCAGACCTCCCTTGATGCTGCATCATCCCTCTCTCTACCTACCTCTTAACTGTACACACTACCAAAGAGTCCTTCACATCCAACCCATTTTACATCTCACCTGTTTTGCTGTTTTGTTGCATATACAATACTGTATCTAACTGGTTGCTGTTACCTTGACTCTGTATCTATGCTGTTCCTTAGCATGACATATTGTATGTACACAACCACCTTGCTTTTGATTCAGCTGCATCTGGATAAAGGATAATGCATCTGTTTAATTATGAGGAAATGTATATATCTCTCTTTTCCTACCCCTCCATCTCTATCCCTTCTCCCCCTCCCTTCTCCCCTCTCCCTTCTCCTCCCTCCCCTTTCCCTTTCCCACCCCTCCATCTCTATCCCTTCTCCCCCTCCCTGCTCCCCCTCCCTTCTCCCCCCTCCCTTCTCCTCCCTCCCCTTTCCCTTTCCCTTTCCCACCCCACCCCTCCATCTCTATCCCTTCCCCCCCTCCCTTCTCCTCCCTCCCCTTTCCCTTTCCCACCCCTCCATCTCTATCCCTTCTCCCCCTCCCTACTCCTCCCTCCCCTTTCCCTTTCCCTTTCCCACCCCTCCATCTCTATCCCTTCTCCCCCTCCCTTCTCCTCCCTCCCCTTTCCCTTTCCCACCCCTCCATCTCTATCCCTTCTCCCCCTCCCTTGTCCTCCCTCCCCTTTCCTTTTCCCACCCCTCCATCTATATCCCTTCTCCCCCTCCCTTCTCCCCCTCCCTTCTCCTCCCTCCCCTTTCCTTTTTCCACCCCTCTGTCTCTTTCCTCCACCCCCCCACCTCCCGCCCTCCCTCACTCCAGAACTCGCGCTACCAGACATACCAGCGCATGTGGAACTACATGCACTCCAAGCAGCCCAGTGTGTTTGTGAAGAGCACAGAGGAGGGCATTGCCCGCGTGGTCAACTCTAAATATGCCTTCCTCCTGGAGAGCACCATGAATGAGTACTACCGCAAACTCAACTGTAACCTCACCCAGATAGGTGGTCTGCTGGACACCAAGGGCTACGGCATCGGCATGCCACTGGGTGAGAGAGGGATGGAGGTATGGGGGAGCGAGGGATGGAGGGAGGTATGGGGAGAGAAAGGGATGGGGGAGGGAGGTATGGGGGAGGTAGGTATGGGGGAGAGAGGAAATGGGGGAGAGATGGATGGAGGGAGGTATGTGGGGAGAAATGGGAGAGAGTGATAGAGGGAGGGAAGTATGGGGGTGAGATTGATGGAGGGAGGTATAGCATGAGAGAGGGATTGAGGGGAGGTATAGAGGAGAGATGGATGGCGGAGGTATGTGGGGCGAAATGGGAGAGAGGGATGGAGGGAGGGAGGTATGGGGGAGAGATTGATGGAGGGAGGTATAGGAGGAGAGAGGGATGGATGGAGGGGGAGGTATGGGGGAGAGATTGATGGAGGGAGGTATGTGGGGAGAAATGGGAGAGAGGGATGGATTGAGGGAGGTATTCGGGAGAGATGGATGGGAAAGAGGAGAGATGGAGAGATGGGAAAGAGGAGACATGAGAAGAGATGGGAAAGAGGAGAGATGGCAAAGAGAGAAGAAGAGATTGGGTGAGAATGGTGGTGAAATGGAGGGAGGATGGGAGACAAGGAGAGACGGGGGAGTGGTACAACCCACAACATCTGGATGAGAAGGGGAGGAGACCACAAGCCTTTTAATTCCTCTTCCTCTCCATCTTTAATACCCTCTTTCTCCTCCTCCCTCTTTCCTTTCGTCCTCCCAGGATCTCCATTCAGAGAGGAGATCACAATGGCCATCCTGCACCTGCAGGAGAACAACAGGCTGGAGATCCTGAAGAGGAGGTGGTGGGAGGGAGGACAGTGCCCTAAAGAGGAGGACCACAGAGCCAAGGGTCAGTACACTACTCTGTTTCCAGTGTCTTTGCAGCTTTGTATCTCGACTAATGTCTGAGTGTTCTGAATGTACGAATGTACTGTAAGATGGGAGATTACCAGGGTCTGTGGTATTGTGTGTGTAACTGTTCTTGTGTCATATCAGGGGCATATTGGTGGTACTGTATGTGTGTGTGCATTAACCATCATGTCTCTCCTCCACAGGTCTGGGCATGGAGAACATTGGGGGTATCTTCGTGGTGTTGATCTGTGGCCTCATCATTGCTGTGTTCGTGGCCATCATGGAGTTTGTGTGGTCGACGCGCTGCTCTTCAGAGACAGACGAGGTACGCCCTCAATCCTGCCCTCGCCGACACCACAGACCCACCCCAGTAGGTCCCCATGGCAACACACCAACCCTGACTCCCCATCCTCTGTCGTGCAGCGTGTGTGTGTTTGAATATGTGTTTGTCGGGCTGCTTCTTGCACCATTTGTGTGTGTGTATGTTAATCAGTGTGTCTAGTCTGTGTGTTTCACTGTTGGGTTTGCTATGTATTGTGCATGGATGATGAGGGTTGCTATTTTTACAACTGAACCTCAAATGAAGCCGGACAGATTTCACCTGTAAGGAGATCAGGGTCCAGTCACATGTTGTGATATTGTGTGAACGTACTTGTGTTGGCATGCTATAGTACTAGCGTTGGTGTGTGATCGCGGGAGAGTATTTTGACTGTGATCAGAAAGTGTTCATGTTTAGTACAGGGTATGGATAAGCCAATATTGTGATGCCAATATTTGCTTGCATAAGAAGCAGTGTGTAATGATTTTCCTGGCATTAAATGTCACGATCTATCTTCTTTTACATGCCTCACATGCTGGTACTCTTCGTTTCCATTCTTGGATCACTCATCTCTCTGTGTGTCTGCCACACCCATCATTCTGTCAATCAGTGTCTGTTTTCTGATAATGAATACTGTTTCTGTTTGTGTAAGAGTATTATTCATCATTGTTATGATTTTGTAGATTAGAATATTCCAGAATGTCTATGTCTATGTGTCCTTGGTGCATTTTGTTGGAACGTTTTGTGCAAGTGTGTGATGCTGTTGGAATGTTAAAAGGTGTGTGTGTGTGTCTGTTTGTGTGTGTGTGTGTTTGTGTTGTTTGTCTACATGCACCTCAGTTTGCTGGCCTGCCTGTTTGTTCATAGTTCATTATGCACCATTATATATTATATGTAATGTGTAATGAACACAATTTGTTCTGCTCAGTTGGTAATTTGTATGGATTCTATTAACTCTCTCTGCTCTTTGGATATTCTCCAACCTCTATCCATCTCTACACCTCCCCTCATTATCTCCAAATCATTTCTATTCATTAACACTTTCATTGCCATCCCCCCCATTTCTACCTTTCTATTCCCTCATTCGGTTCTCCTCTCCTCCTACCATCTCTTTTACTCCACCTCTGCCCTGTTTCTGCTTTCCTTCTCTTTTTTCCCCCTCTATCTCTTTCCCTTTGCCTTCCCTCTTTTCCCCCCGTCTGTCTACTTTGCTTTTGTGGCCCCCTATCTCTCCCTATTCTCCCCTTCCCGTCGTCTCTCTCCTCTGTCCTCTCAGGTGTCTGTCTGTCAGGAGATGCTCACCGAGTTCCGAAACGCTGTCTCCTGTAAGAAGAGTTCCCGTTCCCGTCGTCGCCGCCCCCTGGGCAACTCTGCGGCCCTCCGCCACCCCACCCGCATCGCCCTGGGGGCCCAGCGGCCACTCCGCCTCGTACGGGAGATGCGCCTCAGCAACGGCAAGCTCTACAGCGGCTCGGGACCCCTGACTGGTGGAGCAGGGGGGCCAGGAGGGGGTGTAGGGGCTGGTGTAGGTCCCTCAGACATGGGCCCCGGGCCTCAGCGACTCCTGGAGGACCCTCTGGGGGCCAACACCACCCCTCCTCACCCGCCCCAGCCGCAGGCCGCCATGGCGCTCCCTCGCAGCTGCACGCACGTCAGGATCTGCCACGAGTGCAGGAGGATCCAGAGCCTGAGGTCAGGGATGGGGTCCACGAGGATCCCACCCTCATCTGCACCCTTGCCCCGCCTGCCCCCTCCTCCTCCCCCCTCCTCCTCCAACACAGACAGCGAGGGGGGAGGTGGGTCCAGCCCCCGGCGGCTCCCCCACAGCACCCCTGCACCCTGCCTACCTATACCACCCCCACAGAGCAGCATCGACACAGACCTTCTGGGAAAGCAGGACTAAGACTGACGATCTAGGAGGGGCTGGAGGGTATATCGGGGAAAGTTAACGGTGACTTAACTGATGTTTTGAGCTGCTCAGTGACACTATTCTCTGACCCTCTGTACATTGGCCTCCAGGAGGGAACTACAGGGAGAGGAAGGAGAAAGAGAGAGAGAGAATTAGAGGGCTCAAAGACGTTGTGAGACGTGTGATGA
The DNA here is from genome assembly GCF_002021735.2 of Oncorhynchus kisutch. Taxonomy (NCBI): domain Eukaryota; kingdom Metazoa; phylum Chordata; class Actinopteri; order Salmoniformes; family Salmonidae; genus Oncorhynchus; species Oncorhynchus kisutch. Next base: position 71,778,661 of record NC_034186.2, on the reverse strand, counting down.
AGCAATGGAAAGGATATATTTGCACAGATACCAAAAGACACCCATACAGAAGGAGAGACTTCCTTTGCTCTCCAGCGCGCTGCCCAGCTGTTTCTGATGTTAGCCCAGTCTGTTCACAGAACCATGCTCCACTATGTTCTGGCTTTGTGATTTACCTGAAGATGGCTGCTCGGTTCTTATCTTGACTTACCAGTGGACCAATCAGGACTGAGCTACACTGGATAAAGCAGCCAGGTAACGCACATCATTTGATGCCAGACGTACTGGTTTCTCTGTTGGTCTCTCTCTGTTCTCCCCGCTCTCTATCTCCATCTCTCTCTCTCTTTCCCTTTCCATGGTACCACAGACTCTCATCTAGAGCGTCCAGCTCTTCCTCTCTGGACGGTGACCACTGGAGGAGGAGTCCACATCGATCCTGGAGGACCTTTAATCCATGTAACATACAACAACAGAAGACTTTAAAACTGACTCAGAGAATGATATGATTTTCCAGATGTTTTTGTTGTTGTCTTTGTCGTTTGGTTACCATTGTTCTAAGTGGAAGTTACAGAAAAATAAAGACTATATATGTGACTAATGTGGTGGATCACGACACACTATGAAGAAAGGACTCCCCTGAGGTTTACTGTGTGGAGGAGGTGTTTTGTCCCTCTGTGGACCCCGTAGCTGCTTTTGAAACGACATTGAAGAAAGCAGATTTGGCTGGAAATGAGTTGCAACAAAGTCAGATATGCATAATATAATTGCTGTGTGTGTGTGTGTGTGTGTGTGTGTGTGTGTGTGTGTGTGTATGTGTGTGTGTGTGTGTGTGTGTGTGTGTGTGTGTGTGTGTGTGTGTGTGTGCGTGCGTGTGTGCATGTGTGCGCACACAGAGGTCTGTCCTTACAGTAAGTGAGAGAAACAAATGATCATACCATTTTAGTGTAAGTATATGATAATCAGAGGCTTTGCGATGTGAAATGACTTGTTATCCTGGAGAATACTTGCCAAGCCTTTTCTCCTCTTTACCTCTGTTCATAGCACAGAGAGAGAGGAAGAGGAGAGAGGAAGAGGAGAGAGATAAAAAGGAGAGAGCAATGGAGAGAGGAAGAAGAGAGAGATGAAGAGGAGTGGGAGAAAGAGAACAAATAGGAACGCAACAGTGAGGAACAGAGTGCTAAAGGAGGACTATATCAGAATGACAATTCCCTAATTGATCTTCTTCCATCATGAGATCTCTCCTGATCTGGTAATTCTGGGCAGCATCTTGCTGGGGGCTTGGCTCTGCTGCCGGGAGGCTGGGACTAAAGCTTCCCTGCTCTACATCACGTAGAACTGGCTGTTTGCAGCACAGACGCCTGCCAGAGCTACACACAGAGCTCCACACCACCCTGAGCCCTCTCATTACAGCCTGTGGAGCTTTAGATCTGGTAATTATTCTCCTTTAATAACTAATAGCCACACAATGACTACGGAGGAGACTGAGGTCATGGTTTAATGTTATAAAAGTATGACTGGGAATAATGTTAGGGTTCAAGCCTCTCTGAGGATTTCTGCTGCCTCTCTCACATATACACCACAGATCATCTCACACACACACACACACACACACACACACACACACACACACACACACACACACACACACACACACACACACACACACACACACACACACACACACACACACACACACTTATCTCTGTGTTCTTCTATTGAACCCACAGTGCAGCAGTGAGCCAGACACACACAGCTGCATAGGTCACCACATTGTCTGTGATCTCCCTCTAGTCTCAACTCAATGCTGTGAAACCACTGGATGGCTTTGTTCCAATACACTTCATTGGCCACCTTTCCTCATCTCCTTTCCTACACAACAATTGATCTTACAGGGATAGACAGGTGAAAGGACTGGGCATCTCTAACCGGTCCTTTCACCTATCAGTGGTGAAGAAGGAAAGGAGATAAGTAAATGAAGACCTTTGAGTATTGGAACGCACAACAATGCCAGTGGGAGGGAAGGAGGGGTAGCCAAAGTGAATCAGAGGGCTGTCTGTGAGGGGAGAGAGTTTACTCAACAACAAAAAACATTGTTTTTGTTTACTTTTCTGTTCTCTCTGTTATTTTTTCATATTTCTATACTAGTGCTAAATGGATTATTAAAAGAATGAAGTTGAATATTATGGATACATTTGTATTAATATTATTGCTGTTACGTAACTAGGAGTGGTGGGTGTGGAGTCAGGCGCAGAGAGTAGAGGTTTAAGGAAAACCATATTTATTCTGGTGAGAAAAGGTCATGCCAAAACAACAGGCAAATAAATGACTCGGCCAAAAACAGGACACAAACAGTCCGGAAAAATACAAACAATTACCACAAAACAGAACAGAGAAACAAGGCGGGCACAACAGGCTTAAATAGCCCTAAACCAAACCCCAAACGAGAAACAGGTGAAACCAATAAGACATAACTAACAAAAATGGAAAAGGGAATCGGTGGCAGCTAGTAGACCGGTGACGACGACCGCCGAGTGTCGCCCGAGCAGGAAGGGGAGCCACCTTCGGTGGAAGTCGTGACAATTGTTCCTATTGAAGAACGGATAGGAGGTTGCTGCTGTTTTGGGGAGATGGGCAGGGGTGGGTTGATAGAGGTGAGAGGTGACAGGTACGTCCTCTCCATAGCAACCACCTGGTGTTAAAGCCTATAGACACACTAACTTATATATTCAAACTGTCCAAGCTGGCATGATGTATTGTCCCTTCCTGCAGTGTTAAAGTGTGTGTCTGTGCGCACGTGCATGTGTACGTGGGCACTTGTGTATTTTGTCTGTGTGTGCACGAGTGTGTCTGACAATTTGTCTTGTATTGTATGTTTCTCAGTTTCAGGCTGAGCACCTAATTATTTTGTGGTATCCATCTTAGCTGGGTCTTTCCACTGATAGTGTATTTTGGGTAGTTTAATAACTATTGATTTCACTACATTTTAACATTCTGTCATAAAGAACACATGTTCAACTTCATAACAAACATGTTTTATCTCCAGAGGTTAAAAGAAGAAAAATGACCATAAAAGGTTACAATTATAGTAACAGGGTTGAATGTAACAGGTTTGACGATTTCATCTTAATCCAGCCAAGTTTGCTGTTTGCAACAGGGAGGGGAAACTGAATGTAAGTTTATCAAAACATTTGAACTTGTTTTGAAATGTGTATTTATTTATTTACAGTATGATGAGAGTTTATAAGTCCAATGAAAATAGCATGTGCAGGAGAGGTAAGACATTTTTTTTGAGAGGCTTGTAGGCACCTCCCTCTTTCATATATTTATAAAAGATAACATACAAAAAAGTATAACATTTTTAAGACAGATTAGTGGTAAAATGACCGACATCTGTTCAATTACTTGAATTCCATTTAGTTACTTCTCCAGTGTGAAATCAAATCACTCCCGAGAGAAATCAAGTCAAGAACTATGTGGGATGCTGGGTTGAAGGGAGTTGTAGTTTTCATTAAGCAAATATTCACCCTTATTCAGCGCAGAAACTTGGTAATTAACTACAATGACCCTAATCCATTGCACCTGTTGTTTCCAGCTCAAACAAAGACTGTTGTCACTAGTTGCTACAAAGTTATAAAACCCTACCTATTTCTACAATTTCTCTTCATAAAATGTGATTTTAAACCTAACCTTAACCACACTGCAAACCTTGTGCCTAACCCTCACTATATGACCAAAAAGCTCATTTTTGTTTTCATGAATTTGCACAATATAGCCAATTTTGTCACTGTGCTATCTCATGGAAACTCACAGAGACTTATACAGTTTTAATTAACTAGGCAAGTCGGGTAAGAACAAATTCTTATTTACAATGACGGCCTACCACCGGCCAAACCCGGACAACGATGGGCTGCCCTGTGGGACTCCCAATCACCTCCAGATGTGACACAGCCTGGATTTATACCAGGGGTAGTACTAGTGACACCTCTTGCACTGAGATGCAGTGCCTTAGACCGCTGTGCCACTCGGGAGCCATTAGATACACACCGATCACATGAGAGAGGAATGTACACAACACAATGACTAGAGGGATAGAGAAAGTTGGAGAAAGTATGCTTTATCTAATTTGAAGAACTAGTAAAATGATTTCAGCTCTGGAGCTGCTACTGCTTGAGCAGAAATGAGATGATGACTTTAAGGAATGAAAAACAATATAGTCATCAAATAAATACTAAGTAATATACACAACTGAAATATTTTATTATTTCATAGTAATTTTCATTGTAATGTTTCATGAACTGAAATAAAAAAGCCCAGAAATGTTCCATTCACACAAAAAGCATATTTCTTTCAACTTTTTGAACCAATTTGTTTATATTCCTGTTAGTGAGCATTTCTCCTTACCAAGATAATCCATTTACCTGGCAGGTGTGGCATATCAACGTTGATTAAACAGTATAGTCATTACACAGGTGCACCTGATGCAGTTCTGTCACACAACACAATAGCACAGATGTCTCAAGTTTTGAGGGAGCGTGAAATTGGCATGCTGACTGCAGGAATGTCCACCAGAGCTGTTGCCAGAGAATTTAATGTTCATTTCTCTACCATAAGCCGCCTCCAATGTTGTTTTATAGAATTTGGCAGTACGTCCAACCGGCCTCACAACAGCAAACCACGTGTAACCACTTCAGCCCAGGACCACCACATCCAGATACATTTTGAATTTGGCCTTTACCATCATATCCCATAGAAACACTGAAACACATATTGAATAACATACAGTATTAATAGTTGGCAAAAAGACAGTCAAAAAACTAATAATGAGGAATAAAGTTTTGAAGTGTCTGTCCTATATCCAGACCCCATGACTTTTTCCACAGTTTGTTACATTACAGCTTTATTCTAAACTCGATTAATTACTGATTCCCCTCCTCAATCTACATACAATACCCCATAATGACAACGCAAAAACAGGTTTTTAGAAATGTTTGCAAATATATGTAATGTATTTATATAATGTATTTATATAAGTATTCAGAACCTTTGCAATGAGACTCGAAATTGAGCTCAGGACAGGTGCATCCTGATTCCATTGATCATCCCTGAGATGTTTCTACAACTTGATTGGTAAATTCAATTGATTGGACTTGGCACACACCTGTCTACATACAGTTGAAGTCTGAAGTTAACATAAACTTAGGTTGGAGTCAATAAAACTCATTTTTCAACCAGTCCACAAACTTCTTATTTAACAAACTATAGTTTTGGCAAGTCGGTTAGGACATCTACTTTGTGCATAACCCAAGTAATTTTTCCAACAATTGTTTACAGACAGGTTATTTGACTTATAACTCACTTCCAGTGGGCCAGAAGTTTACATGCACTAAGTTGACTGTGCCTTTAAACAGCTTGGAAAATTCCAGAAAATTATGTCATTTGAGTCAATTGGAGGTGTACCTGTGGATGTATTTCAAGGCCTACCTTCAAACTCAGTGCCTCTTTGCTTGACATCATGGGAAAATCAAAAGAAATAAGTCAAGACCTCAGGAAAAAACATTGTAGACCTCCACAAGTCTGGTTCATCCTTGCGAGAAATTTCCAAACGCCTGAAGGTACCACTTTAATCTGTACAAACAATAGTACGCAAGTATAAACACCATGGGACCACGCAGCCGTCATACCACTCAGGAAGGAGACGTGTTCTGTCTCCTAGATATGAACGTACTTTGGTGCGAAAAGTGAAAATCAATCCTAGAACAGCAAAGGACCTTGTGAAAATGCTGGAGGAATCAGGTACAAAAGTATCTATATCCACAGTAAAACAAGTCCTATATCGACATAACCTGAAAGGCCGCTCAGCAAGGAAGAAACCACTGCTCCAAAACCGCCATTAAAAAAGCCAGACTACGGTTTGCAACTGCACATGGGGACAAAGATCGTACTTTTTGGAGAAATGTCCTCTGGTCTGATGAAACAAAAATAGAAATGTTTGGCAATAATGACCATCGTTTTGTTTGGAGGAAAAAGGGGGAGACTTGCAAGCCGAAGAACACAATCCCAACCGTGAAGCACGAGGGGGCAGCATCATGTTGTGGGGGTGCTTTGCTGCAGGAAGGACTAGTGCACTTCACAAAATAGATGGCGTCATGAGGGAGGAAAATGATGTGGATATATTGAAGCAAAATGTCAAGACATCAGTCAGGAAGTTAAAGCTTGGTCGCAAATGGGTCTTCCAAATGGACAATGACCCCAAGCATACTTCCAAAGTTGTGGCAAAATGGCTTAAGTACAACAAAGTCAAGGTATTGGAGTGCCCCTCACAAAGCCCTGACCACAATCCTATAGAACATTTGTGCGCAGAACTGAAAGAGCGTGTGAGAGCAAGGGGTCCTACAAACCTGACTCAGTTACACCAGCTCTGTCAGGAGGAATGGGCCGAAATTCACCCAACTTATTGTGGGAAGCTTGTGGAAGGCTACCCAAAACAATTTAAAGGCAATGCTACCAAATACAAATTGAGTGTATGTAAACTTAGACCCACTGGAAATGTGATGAAAGAAATAAAAGCTGAAATAAATAATTCTCTCTACTATTATTCTGTTTCACATTCTTAAAATAAAGTGGTGATCCTATCTGACATAAGACAGGGAATTTAAATGTATTTGGCTAAGGTGTATGTAAACTTCTGACTTCAACTGTAAGTCCCCTACAGTTGACAGTGCATGTCAGAGCAGAAACCAAGCAATGAGCTCAAAGGAATTGTTCGAGATAGCTCTGAGATAAGAATGTGTCGAGGTACAGATCTGGGGAAGGGTAGCAAAAAAAAACTGCAGCATTGAAGGTCACCAAGAACACAGTGGCCTCCAACAATCTTATATGGAAGAAGTTTAGAACCACCAAGACTATTCCTAGAGCTGGCTGCCCGGCCACACTGAGCAATCTGGGAAGAAGGGCCTTGGTCAGGGAGGTGACCAAGAACTCGATGGTCATTCTGACAGAGCTCCAGAGTTCCTCTGTGGAGATGGGAGAACCTTCCAGAAGGTTGATTGAACTCTTTGACCTGAATGCCAAGCGTCATGTCTGGAGGAAACCTGGACCATCATTAAAGTGAAGAATGGCAGTGGCAGCATCATGCTGTGGGGATGTTTTTCAGCGATAGGGACTGGGAGACTAGTCAGGATCGAGGAAAAGATGAACGGAGCTAAGTACAGAGAGATCCTTGATGAAAACCTGCTCCAGAGTGCTCAGAACCTCAGACTGGGGTGAATGTTCACCTTCCAACAGGACAAAGACCCTAAGCACACAGCCAAGGCAACGCAGGAGTGTCTTCGGGGTAAGTCTCTGAATGTTCTTGATTGGCCTAGCCAGAGCTCGGACTTGAGCCCAATCGAACATCTTTGGAGAGACCTGAAAATAGCTGTGCATCAACGCTCCCTATCCAACCTGACAGAGCTTAAGAGGATCTGCAGAGAAGAATGGGAGAAATTCCCCAAATACAGGTGTGCCAAGCTTGTAGGTTCATACCATAGAAGTCTAGAGGCTGTCATCGCTGCCAAAGGTGCTTCAACAAAGTACTGATTAATAAAGGGTCTGAATACTTATGAAAATGTGATATTTCCATTTTTGCAAACATAAAAAAAAACTGTTTTTGCTTTCTCATTATAGGGTGTTGTGTGTATATTGATGAGAAGGAAAAAAAACAATTTAATCAATGTTAGAATAAGGACTTAACAAAAAGTGAAGGGGTCTGAACATTTTCCGAATATTAGAAAGCTCAGGATTTGTTTGTTTTTGTTAACACCCCTTATTTTGGGGGGCACAAAACTACCTCCATACTTCCACACATTCGTAAGGGTCCTGTGACACGTGTGGTTGTCGTAGCAAAACAGAGAACACCATCGTGTTTGTGAGAGTCTCCCTTTCCATAGAGGGGTCATAATAGTTTTGTAGGCCAAACCGTTTGGACGCTACAGATGTTTCGTAAGAAGACCAATTTTCGGGATGTCTCATGGTCTGACAAACACCACTGTAACTCCAAATAACACTGTAACTAAGGCACCTTCGATCGCAGATGCAGAAAGCCAGCATAGGCAGATGCAGAAAGCCAGCATAGGCAGATGCAGAAAGCCAACATAGGCAGATGCAGAAAGCTAGCATAGGCAGATGCAGAAAGCCAGCATAGGCAGATGCAGAAAGCCAACATAGGCAGATGCAGAAAGCCAGCATAGGCAGATGCAGAAAGCCAGCATAGGCAGATGCAGAAAGCCAGCATAGGCAGATGCAGAAAGCCAGCATAGGCAGATGCAGAAAGCCAGCATAGGCAGATGCAGAAAGCCAACATAGGCAGATGCAGAAAGCCAACATAGGCAGATGCAGAAAGCCAGCATAGGCAGATGCAGAAAGCCAGCATAGGCAGATGCAGAAAGCCAGCATAGGCAGATGCAGAAAGCCAGCATAGGCAGATGCAGAAAGCCAACATAGGCAGATGCAGAAAGCCAACATAGGCAGATGCAGAAAGCCAACATAGGCAGATGCAGAAAGCCAACATAGGCAGATGCAGAAAGCCAACATAGGCAGATGCAGAAAGCCAACATAGGCAGATGCAGAAAGCCAACATAGGCAGATGCAGAAAGCCAACATAGGCAGATGCAGAAAGCCAACATAGGCAGATGCAGAAAGCCAACATAGGCAGATGCAGAAAGCCAACATAGGCAGATGCAGAAAGCCAGCATAGGCAGATGCAGAAAGCCAGCATAGGCAGATGCAGAAAGCCAGCATAGGCAGATGCAGAAAGCCAGCATAGGCAGATGCAGAAAGCCAGCATAGGCAGATGCAGAAAGCCAGCATAGGCAGATGCAGAAAGCCAGCATAGGCAGATGCAGAAAGCCAGCATAGGCAGATGCAGAAAGCCAGCATAGGCAGATGCAGAAAGCCAGCATAGGCAGATGCAGAAAGCCAGCATAGGCAGATGCAGAAAGCCAGCATAGGCAGATGCAGAAAGCCAGCATAGGCAGATGCAGAAAGCCAGCATAGGCAGATGCAGAAAGCCAGCATAGGCAGATGCAGAAAGCCAGCATAGGCAGATGCAGAAAGCCAGCATAGGCAGATGCAGAAAGCTAGCATAGGCAGATGCAGAAAGCCAGCATAGGTGGATTGAGACGCAGCCTGATGGATTTTGAAGGGATTTTTTTATTATGTTACTTGGATTGACACACGGGTGCATCAACAGACTCTTAGGGATAAAGTAGTGAGACTACATTCTGGAGGACAATGCCATGCTGACTCACATGCGTTAACAATTTGTGGGTTGGGCTAAGGCTTAAGAGGGTGTGAACTATGCTGAATGGGTGTAAACAAAGAAGAGCCCTCTAGGAGGTGTGAAAATCTCATAAAAATCTAAGGGAATTTTCTCTTACTTGTCTCCAATGTGGGACAACAAGTTTATCACCTTTTAAAGCAAAATAACTTTCCCATGTTTTCTCCAACTACAGTGTATGATATTATGCTATTTTGAAGCTCAGTCCGTACTTTTATAAAACATTTAAAATAAGCAAATCACGTTTGACATACACTGAGTGTACAAAACATTAAGGACAAAAGGACAACCATCTCTGCACTGCACTGCACCAATCAGGCCTTTATGGTAGAGGGGCCAGACAGAAGACACACCTCAGTTAAAGGCATATGGCAGCCCACTTTGAGTGTGCCAAAAGGCACCTAAAGGACTCTCAGACCATAAGAAACAAGATTCTCTGGTCTGCTGAAACCAAGATTGAACTCTTTGACCTGAATGCCAAGCGTCATGTCTGGAGGAAACCTGGACCATCAGGTGGGTGTGAACTATGCTGAATGGGTGTAAACAAAGAAGAGCCCTCTAGGAGGTGTGAAAATCTCATAAAAATCTAAGGGAATTTTCTCTTACTTGTCTCCAATGTGGGACAACAAGTTTATCACCTTTTAAAGCAAAATAACTTTCCCATGTTTTCTCCAACTACAGTGTATGATATTATGCTATTTTGAAGCTCAGTCCGTACTTTTATAAAACATTTAAAATAAGCAAATCACGTTTGACATACACTGAGTGTACAAAACATTAAGGACAACTTCTTAATATTGAGTTGCACCCTCCCAGTTTACCCTCAGAACAGCCTCAATTCGTCAGGGGCATGGACTCCACAAGGTGTCGAAAGCATTCCACAGGGATGCTGGCCCATGTTGACTCCAATGATTCCCACAGTTGTGTCAAGTTAGCTGGATGTCCTTTGGGTGGTGAACCATTCTTGATACACACGGGAAACTGTTGAGCGTGAAAAACCCAGCAGCATTGCAGTTCTTTATGCCAACGGTGTGCACCTGGCACCTACAGCCATACTCCATTCAAAGGCACTTAAATCTTGTGTATTTCCCATTCATCCTCTGAATGGCACACATACACAATCCATGTCTCAATTGTCTCATGGCTTAAACATCTTTATTTAACCTGTCTCCTCCCCATCATCTACACTGATTGAAGTGGATTTAACAAGTGACATCAATAAGGGATCATAGCTTTAACCTCAATTCACTTGGTCATTGGAGGAGCTGTTGTCTTTAAATGTTTTGTACACTCAGTGTAAGCCTCAATAGAGAAATCTGGACACAAATGTTCACAGACAAAATGTAACAATCAGTAACAATCATCATTCATTGTGATGTGACAACAGTATTCAAAAGGCACTCGCACATCTGAGCAATCTTTTTTGCAGGTGCATGGCAACAATTGAACAAGATGAAGGAAAAAGGAAACCGCACACTGCTCTTGATAGTATCACTGATATTTAATAAGCTTACGTATCGGCCACACGTCCTTCGTCAGAGTTTTTGTGATTACAAAAAATGTGCACCCTTATGTAGACCTGGCCCCACCCACATCCGTTCTACACATCGAAGGGGGTTGGAGGCAAAGGAAAAACAAATAAGTGCTACCAAATATAACAATATGCATTTCATAAATATTACAAAAGTGCATAAATAAGGTCTGTAAAAGTCTGTAAAATCTCAATGAGGACATAGTAAGTTTTCATTAGTCATAGGGTACATCGTTCGAAAAACGTCAGAATAATCTACAAGAGACACATATTTCATGTTCAAATTCACAACATAACAAGCATTTCATCATTAAGACCTTTAGGAAATAATGTCTGGAGGGTGAAAATCCCAAAGCATTCTCTTTTACTCGGAGTATTATTAATATCACCCCTGTCTGATATCTTAACTTTCTCTATGCCACAAAATCTAAAGGTAGAAATGTCATGCTTCAGGTCATTGAAATGTACAGCGACTGGATAATCCCTGTCGTTTCTCCTGATTTAACTTTTATGTTCGAGAGAGCGGGTGGTTTTACCGACATAACAAAAGCTCTGACGAAGGCCGTGTGGCCGATACGTAAGCTTATTAAATATCGGTGATACTATCAAGGGTGATGTGACAACAGTAAAAACACATAATGCAGAATTTGGTATTTCTTATCATTTTTTTAAATATTGTATACTGTAGGTGTTGAATGATAAAATCATTCTTAATCTGCTAGCCCTACTCTGGGCAGACTTGAGAGAGGATAATGTCTATCATGTTCTTGATGATGATAGGAGGTGGGTGGAGGGCATGGGGGAGGTGGTGGGCAAGGGTCATCTCCCAGGCGTCTATAAGTACAACATCCAGACCCTTGAACATAGCCCTGAGCACCCCGTCCAGCTGCACTGAGAACCAGTCACTATTGTACAGGCTCACTTTCGGGTCCAGGGCCTGGAGGTTGGCCGAGCGCAACACCACCAGGGTCCCCGAAGCTCGGTCCAGAAGCCGCACCACCGCCCGCCGAATGTGGCGTAGTCGGCGAATGTATACCTGCACAGGGAAGGTGCTGAAATGGGACCATATGCTGATGAACACCACAGTATTTGACCCACCAGTTAGGCCATCCAGCTCATTAGCTACATAGCGCATCTCACTGGCGATGACAGTGTTGAAGCGGATTGGAGGACCATGACAACGGTATTTCAGCAGGATGTTGTGGGTGCTGTCCACTGCCATGAAGGGCCCCACATTCTTAGGACTGTAAAGGTTGAACTCCTTCAGGTCTGTCACAAGGAGGAAGGGAGAGTTGGGAGTTGGACAAACAGAAGAGAGTGTTAGAAAGCACAGTAGAGAGTGAAAGATGCCGCAAGACTAACCTGGTACTAAGGTGTTGAGGTACTCAAACCACTGTCTGACAGTAGAGTCTCCGTACATGTACACCACCTTGCCCTTCAGACACTGAGTGGCAGATGAGATGTTAAACTGGCGCATGACACCACCACCCAGAGCTCGCCATGACCCTTGGAAGTAATACCCGGAAGGAGTGATCCTGGTAGACTCTGTCTTCATGCTGCTTCTCTCCACGTCTGCTTTGTCTGAAAGAGAAAAGCAAGCCTCTTGCACCAGCTAGCATCATCACTTTACAGGCAATAGAAGTGCTAGGGCTTTCCCACCTTACATTACTGTAGATACAGTAGTTGGCTCGAATACTGTCCTGCACACCCAGAAACTCTCCAGAGTTGAAGTAAACAGCCACACAGCGGAGCAGAGCAGTTAGTAGGCTGGTTAACTAGTGTTAAAACGATATACACACAGTTGTACTGTGGTATCTCCTTGCTTGCCTACCTTTTTTCTCAGGCAGCACAATGACACTGTCAGACCCTGAAGGATGAATGGGAACTTTGATATTTACACCACTGAGAAAAAGTGGAGAAAGAATCATATTTCAATGTTAAATAAATTCAATGCAGCATGCAATCTGATACATTGGAAACAAAGTCTGAGAATACATTTCACACACTTTTAAACTCATTCACTTGCATACTGTAAAACTCACTAACCTTTGAAAGAGCAATGCCTCCTTGTTCACGAGCAGATGGTTCACATAGGGTCCCCTGGCGTGGTTTATCCGTGTGTCACAGCTCAGCTGCTTGGGCTTGTAGCAGTACCAGGGCTCCCCTGTGTGGGGGTCTGTGTAATTGCACAGCGGCTTCTGGTTTGTCGGCAGACACAGGTTACATACAGTTGTCTGGGACAGTTTTCCAGAGCGGAACAGACTCTGAAAGGGAATCCGGTCAGGCCGTTCCTCTCGTATCCGTCGTAGAACATGAACAGCCTCACTAGGATGGACCAGTGTCACCTCTACCTGTGCAGACCCCTGCCATAGTAACGGGAAAATGGCAGAGTAGGTCCCATTCCTGTGGTCCAGCACCTGTCCTGCAACGCCTGCCCCCAATGTGGAGGAATGCAGCCGGGCCAGCAAGAAGTCTCCACCATAGCTCTTGGGACGCCCCTGGAAGTCATGCATATGGACCAGAGCCTCCAACTGGTTCCCCACGTGCCACTCTCTCCTGCCCCCTGCTGGCAGGATCACAAAAAGGCTGTGTGCAGGGTCACTGCTCTGGTTCAGGGACACATTCACAGAATGGGGCTGAGGCTGTGGCCAGGCGATGGACTCTAGGAGGTCACGCTCCTCCAGAGCCTCCTCCGGTGAGGGCTCCTGGCTACAGTAGCTCTGGTTGTGGTCCAGAGGAGAAGGGCCCTCTGGGAGCAAAGCTGAGTGGATGTTGCTTTGGTGCTGGTAGAACATTGACACTGCTTGGCAGTTGAGCTTCTGCTGAGTAAAGAGGAGAGGTCACTAACAGGCATGATACACTGGACACTAACTTTTGTAGAGTGTGTGACGCTTCCATTCATTTTAATGAAACCTGGACATAAGCAGCACAGCTCTGTGAGAGGCTTGCGCTGTTCAGTGTAAAATGACTCTCTGGTACTATTTCCAAGAATTTGATGCATGACTCACACCCAAGAACACTTGATAAAGTTGGCTTGCATTCTGCTGATGCTGGCAAAATCTATGCATCAAGTGTAGCATCTAAAAACCTACTGTTTTCGTGATGCCCTAGCTGCTCTTAGCAACGTGGTACACTAGCTTTGCTTTCAATTGTATTGGGTTGTACAAAAATATTAAATCCATTTCCATTTCAACTTACTGTGCCGATGGGCAGGACTGTTGGTTATTATGAAGGCTGACTTTGGGAAAAATATCTAAAGGATCGTATTACAGATTTTCCAAATGTGGGTCTGTTGTCAACTGACTTCCTCTGCTTACCTCAGGTCAAAATAAAAGTCCTTCACGTGTGCCATATGTGGACAGAGAGGAAGTGGGTCTACAACAGACCCACATTTGGAAAGTCTGTTTAATAATACGATTCTTCAGATATTTTGTCTCAAATTCCAAACTTCATAATGACCAACATTCCTGGCACCCAGCACAATAAGTTAATTGTATTTAACTTAAGGCAACGCAGTGGACTGTTTTTGTGCCACCCAATATAATTAAAAGCAACACTAGTGTATGTAAATACACCCACGTTGATAAGAGCAGCTAGAGACACCCCAGTGTAGCTCCCCTGATGAGGGGGAGAGGGTGATAGAAGCCATGTGAGATTGGTTCGTATTAGGCCAGATGGATTTACCCTACCTCCAGAATGATTGGTTCATATTAGGCCAGATGGCTGTACCCTACCTCCAGAATGATTGGTTCATATTAGGCCAGATGGCTGTACCCTACCTCCAGAATGTTAATGTTGCTGAACAGGAAGAAGAGGCCTGCCAGGGCCAGCAGGAAGAAGATACAGATATATCTGGACAGGCTCCTCCACATGGTGTCCATTCTCTGTCAGTCAGCCTGATATTGACACAAAGAAGCTGGTAAGGGACAGATAATAATTGTATTTAATTCTGTTGAGCCATTTTCTTTGACCAAGTTAAATTGTTAAAAAAAGTTTTAAAATTTAACATTTTCTTTCTTATACCTCTCAGATATAGGACAGAAACAAAGACCTTTCTTCTGAAACTCGTCAGTCTATTCTTGTTCTGAGAAATGTGTACAACTCCCTTCACAGAGCAGTGCAAATGGGCTCTAATCAGAATAGAAAGAGGAGTGGGAGGTTTCAGCCTTATCCTAAAATGTATTAAATTGCTTTTTTCCCTCATCATTCTACACATAATACCCCATAATGACAAAGCAAAAACAAGTTTTTAGACATTTTTGCAAATGTATAAAAATAAAAATGAAATATCACATTTACAGAAGTGCTCAGACCCTTTACTTTGTACATTCTTGAAGAACCTTGAGTCTTCTTGGGTATAATGCTGCAAGCGTGGCACACCTGTATTTGGGGAGTTTCTCTCATTTTTCTCTGCAGGTCCTCTCAAGTTCTATCAGGTTGGATGGGGAGAGTCGCAGCACAGCTATTTTCAGATCTCTCCAGAGATGTTTGATCAGGTTCAAGTCTAGGCTCTGCCTGTGCCACTCAAGGGTATTCATAGACTTGTCCCGAATACACTCCTGCGTTGCCCTGGCTGTGTGCTTAGGGTCGTTGTCCTGTTGGAAGGTGAACCTTTGCCCCAGTCTGAGGTCCTGAGCGCTCTGGAGCAGGTTTTCATCAAGGATCTATCTGTTCATCTTTCCCTCGATCCTGACTAGTCTCCCAGTCCCTGCCGCTAACAAACATCCCCACAGCATAATGATGCAACCAAGATGCTTCACCATAAGGATGGTGTCAGGTTTCCTCCAGACGTGATGATGCTTGGCATTCAGGCAAAATAGTTCAATCTTGGTTTCATCAGACCAGAGAATCTTGTTTCTCATGGTCTGAGATGCCTTTTGGCAAATTACAAGCGGACTGTCATGTGCCTTTAACTGAGAAGTGACTTCCATCTGGCCACTCTACCATAAAGGCCTGATTGGTGGAGTGCTGCAGAGATGGTTGTCCTTCTGGAAGGTTCTCCCATAACCACAGAGGAACTCTGGAGCTCTGTCAGAATGACCATCAGGTTCTTGGTCACATCCTTGACCAAAGTTCAGTTTGGCCAGGCAGACAGCTCCAGGAAGAATTTTGGTGGTTCCAAACTTCTTCCATTTAAGACTGATGGAGGCCACTGTCTACTCTGTGCCTCAACACAATCCTGTATCGGAGCTCAACGAACAATTCCTTTGACCTCATGGCTAGGTTTTTTGGCTCTGACATGCCCTGTCAACTGTGGGACTTATATAGACAGGTGTGTGCCTTTAAAAATCATGTCCAATCACATGAATTTACAACAGGTTGACTCCAATCAAGTTGTAGAAACATTTCAAGGATGATCAATGGAAAGGAGGCACCTGAGCTCAATTTGGAGTCTCACATAAAGGGTCTGAATACTTATATAAGGTATTTCTGTTTTGTATGTTTAAAACATTTGCAAACATTTCTAAAAACCTCTTTTCACATGATGGGTTATTGTGTGTAGATTGATGAATAAAAAGAATGAGAGAAAGAGAGGGATAGAGGTGTCATGTCTGTGATGTCTTTCTCTTCCAAATCCATATTGTGATGCAAATCTTCCCCCATTCAATACAATACATTCACTTAGGCATAAACTCTGTGACCCATCTTTTCCCATTCAATGTAATGACAAACATCAACCCCGTGACACACATCTTTTTCCATCGACTGCAATGTACTGAGAAAAACATCAACCCTGTGACACTCATCTATTCCTATTGACTGCAATGTATTGCGAAAAACAGTGACATTTATGTTTTTTTCAAAACAGTTTCAGAATGCCACCATAAGGCTGATAATGGGCTGTCTCAGTCCACTGCATCCGCCCTTGTCATCCTTACACATCTGCTGTGGAAGATGGGAGAGCTACAGCAGTGTTTGTCAGACCAAGAATCTAAAATAACATAAAATCGGTCTTCTCACGACAACGTCTGAATCGTGCGAACCAAAATCCATACTCGCACGAACACAATGGTGTTCTCTGTTTTGCTCTATGACCACCACAAGCGTCACAGGACTTGTCTGAAGCCAGTACCGCAGATCTGCCAACGTCTGTCTGTATTTTTTATTTTATTTAACCTTTATTTGACTAGGCAAGTCAGTTAAGAACAAATTCTTATTTACAATGATGGCCTACCCCAGCCAAACCCTGGTCCGGACGATGCTGGGCCAATTGTGCGCCACCCTATTGGACTCCCAATCACAGTCGGTTGTGATAGAACCTGGAATCTAACCAGGGTCTGTAGTGACTCCTCTAGCGCTGAGATGCAGTGCCTTAGACCGCTGCCCACTCGGTAGCCCTCCATCGAAAGTTGAGACTCTCACGAACATGTCTGTTTTTCTCTAGGATGCCCACAAGCCTCACAATTCTCCTCTGAAGGTAGCCTGGTACCAGTTTAAAATGTTTTATGGAAGTACAGTGCATTTGGTAAGTATTCAGACCCCTTGACTTTTTCAAAATGTTGTTAAGTTACAGATTTATTATAAAATTGATAAAATAACTGTTTTCCCTCATAAATCTATACACAATAACCCATAATGACAAAGCAAAAACAGGTTTTAAGAAATATTTGCTAATGTATTAAATAGGTATTCAGACCCTTATTTACATAAGTATTCCGAACCTTTGCTATGAGACTCAAAATTGAGCTCAGGTGCATCCTGTTTCCATTGATCTGTCACACCCTGATCTGTTTCACCTGTCTTTGTGCTTGTCTCCACCCCCCACCAGGTGTCTCCCATCTCTCCTCATTATCGCCTGTCAAATCAAATCAAATCAAATCAAATTTATTTATATAGCCCTTCGAACATCAGCTGATATCTCAAAGTACTGTACAGAAACCCAGCCTAAAACCCCAAACAGCAAGCAATGCAGGTGTAGAAGCACGGTGGCTAGGAAAAACTCCCTAGAAAGGCCAAAACCTAGGAAGAAACCTAGAGAGGACCCAGGCTATGTGGGGTGGCCAGTCCTCTTCTGGCTGTGCCGGGTGGAGATTATAACAGAACATGGCCAAGATGTTCAAATGTTCATAAATGACCAGCATGGTCGTATAATAATAAGGCAGAACAGTTGAAACTGGAGCAGCAGCACGGTCAGATGGACTGGGGACAGCAAGGAGTCATCATGTCAGGTAGTCCTGGGGCATGGTCCTAGGGCTCAGGTCCTCCGAGAGAGAGAAAGAAAGAGAGAATTAGAGAGAGCATATGTGGGGTGGCCAGTCCTCTTCTGGCTGTGCCGGGTGGAGATTATAACAGAGCATGGCCAAGATGTTCAAATGTTCATAAATGACCAGCATGGTCATACAATAATAAGGCAGAACAGTTGAAACTGGAGCAGCAGCACGGCCAGGTGGACTGGGGACAGCAAGGAGTCATCATGTCAGGTAGTCCTGGGGCATGGTCCTAGGGCTCAGGTCCTCCGAGAGAGAGAGAGAAAGAGAGAATTAGAGAACGCACACTTAGATTCACACAGGACACCGAATAGGACAGGAGAGGAATTCCAGATATAACAAACTGACCCTAGCCCCCCGACACATAAACTACTGCAGCATAAATACTGGAGGCTGAGACAGGAGGGGTCAGGAGACACTGTGGCCCCATCCGAGGACACCCCCGGACAGGGCCAAACAGGAAGGATATAACCCCACCCACTCTGCCAAAGCACAGCCCCCACACCACTAGAGGGATATCTTCAACCACCAACTTACCATCCTGAGACAAGGCCGAGTATAGCCCACAAAGATCTCCGCCATGGCACAACCCAAGGGGGGGGCGCCAACCCAGACAGGATGACCACAACAGTGAATCAACCCACTCAGGTGACGCACCCCTTCCAGGGACGGCATGAGAGAGCCCCAGTAAGCCAGTGACTCAGCCCCTGTAATAGGGTTAGAGGCAGAGAATCCCAGTGGAAAGAGGGGAACCGGCCAGGCAGAGACAGCAAGGGCGGTTCGTTGCTCCAGAGCCTTTCCGTTCACCTTCCCACTCCTGGCCAGACTACACTCAATCATATGACCCACTGAAGAGATAAGTCTTCAGTAAAGACTTAAAGGTTGAGACCGAGTTTGCGTCTCTGACATGGGTAGGCAGACCGTTCCATAAAAATTGAGCTCTATAGGAGAAAGCCCTGCCTCCAGCTGTTTGCTTAGAAAATCTAGGGACAATTAGGAGGCCTGCGTCTTGTGACCGTAGCGTACGTGTAGGTATGTACGGCAGGACCAAATCAGAGAGATAGGTAAGAGCAAGCCCATGTAATGCTTTGTAGGTTAGCAGTAAAACCTTGAAATCAGCCCTTGCTTTGACAGGAAGCCAGTGTAGAGAGGCATGCACTGGAGTAATATGATCAAATTTTTTGGTTCTAGTCAGGATTCTAGCAGCCGTATTTAGCACCAACTGATCTCCTGTGTAATTATACCTGTGTTCTCTGTTTGTCTGTTGCCAGTTCGTTTTATTTGTCAAGCCTACCAGCGTTTTCCCCCTTGCTCCTGTCTGTTTTTTATTTCTGTTTACTAGTTTTCCATTCTGCCTGCCCTGACCCTGAGCCTGCCTGCCGTCCTGTACCTTGTCCCACCACACTGACTTCTGCCTGCCGTTGACCTGTCGTTTTGCCTGCCCCCTGTTCTAGTAATAAACTTTTGTTACTTTGGCACTGTCTGCATCTGGGTCTTCCCTAAAACAGTATGAACTGGGCATGACCGACACAGCAGATTCAGACCAGCTCCACAATGCTGTCTCCCTGCCACCATTGGACGACACAAGGAGTTACTGCAATGTCTTATGGAGGGACTCCATACCCTGGCAGAACGCCATGCCCAGGTATTCGAGACTTTGCTGGAGCAATTCTGCAGATTCCTCACTGGGCAGCGGGTCACAGCTGTAATCTCCCAGCCTACCCCAGTGTCCCGAGAACCCCTCTTACCTCCTCCGGAGCGCTACACTGGATATTCTGGAACCTGCTTGGCTTTTCTCTCCCAGTGCTCTCTCATTTTCAAGCTGCAGCCTTCTTCGTTCCCCTCGGACCGCTCAAGGATAGCGTCGATCATAACGCTGATGTCCGGGAGGGCACTCACCTGGGCTACGGCGGTGCAGGAGCAACTGTTCTCCATCTTTCTCAATCTAGATTAGTTTGTGGCAGAAATTGTGAAGGTGATTGATTCTCCGTTGTCCGGGAGAGAGGCTGCTTGTAAGCTGCTCCAGCTACGTCAAGACTCCCATAGTGTGGCAGACTACACAGTGGATTTTTGCACGTTGGCAGCTGAGTGTTTCTGGAACCTGGAAGCATTGTTCGACATGTTCCTTCACAGATTATCGGAGGTGGTCAAAGATGAGCTTGCAGCCCGGGAGCTGCCCATTGACCTGGACTCCCTCATAGCCTTAATCGTCCAGATTGATGGGCGGCTTCGAGATCGTAGGAAGGAGAGGGAATTTGTGCCCTGTTGCCTGCATTCACCCTCGATTCCCACCTCGCCTCCAAAGAATCCTGGAGACAGCTGACGTCTACAAGTCTGAGAGACGTCACCCTTGGGAATCACCAAGGGCTGCCGACTCCTTCAATCTAGCCCTGGGCAGGGCTAGATTGACTCCGGCTGAGCCTTTACGCCAACTCCACACCCAGAGCTGTCTTTATTGTGGAGCTATGGGTCAGTTCCTGGATGGGAGACCAGATGCTGCTGGAAGTGGTGTTGGAGGGCCAGTAGGAGGCATTCTTTCTTCTGGTCTAAAAAAATATCCCAATGCCCCGGGGCAGTGTTTGGGGAAACTGCCCTGTGTAGGGTTCCGTCTTTTGCATGGGGCGTTAAAACGGGTGTCCTGACTCTCTGAGGTCATTAAAGATCCCATGGCACTTATCGTAAGAGTAGGGGTGTTAACCCTGGTGTCCTGGCTAAATTCCCAAACTGGCCCTCAAACCATCACGGTCACCTAATAATCCCCCGTTTACAATTGGCTCATTCATCCCCCTCCTCTCCCCTGTAACTATTCCCCAGGTCGTTGCTGCAAATGAGAACGTGTTCTCAGTCAACTTACCTGGTAAAATAACGAATAAATAAAATGGGACATTTTGTAGCTACCTGCCCATTAAAAAACCAGGCTCATCATGAAGGGGCGAGTACTCTGGTGGGCCTTATTCCTCTCCCCTTACTCGCACCCCTTTCCATGCCATCCTGCTGTAGGGGAACCAGTCAAAATCTTTCCATGTACTCATAAATTCTAGGGCCGATGTGAGTTTTTGGGACACTACCCTGGCATCCGAAATGGACCTCCCACTCAGTCTCTCTCCATTCCCATGGACGTTAGAGCGCTGGACAGGCGCTCTATAGAACGGGTCACTGACTATACCACTCTCATCAACCTACGAGTGTCAGGGAACCACAGCAAGGCAATCCAATTTATGCTGATTAAGACGCATCAGGTTCCCGAGGTATTGGGATTCTCTTGGCTCGAGCGGCACAATCCAATCATAGACTGGACTGCTGGTGCTATTATGGGCTGGAGCCCGTTCTGCACGCTCATTGGGTCGTCGGGCCAGCCTGTCGTCCGGGTTCCAACCCCAGTCTAACAGCCAGTTAGAGCGAGCCAACCAAGACTTGGAAACGACTCTTCGCTGCCTGGTCTCCACCAACCCCACCAGCTGGAGCCAGCAACTAGAGTGGGTCGAATACGCCCGCGACACCCTTCCTTGCTCTGCCATGGGTCTCTCGCCCTTTAAGTGTTCCCTGGGCTATCAGCCCCCACTCTTCCCTGAGCAAGAGGAAGAGGTTGGCATACCTTCAGCCCAAGTGTTTGTCCACCACTGTCATCGTACCTGGAAGAGAGCCCGATCGGCCCTTCTTAAGACCACCTCCAGGTATCGATGACAAGTGGACTGCCACCGGACCCCGACTCCCCTGCTATCGATGAAAGTGGAATGCCACCGGACCCCGGCTCCCCAGTATCATCTCGGGCAAAAGGTATGGGCAGAAGGTATGGCTGTCCTGCAAACTTTCTCCCCGGTTCATCCCCCCAGTTCATCTGCCCTTTCCCCATCTCCAAGGTCATTAGCCCCTCTGCTGTTCATATTCTGTTGTTCCGTACCCTCCGTATACATCCCACTTTTCATGTGTCAAAAATCAAACCCATGTCTCACAACCCTTTGTGTACATACCCCAACCAGAAGCCATGGATTACAGGCAACATTCACACTGAGCTAAAGGGTAGAGCGGCCGCTTTCAAGGAGTGTGACTCTAACCCAGAAGCTTATAAGAAATCCCGCTATACCCTCCGATGAACCATCAACCAGGCAAAGCGTCAATACAGGACTAAGATTGAATCGTACTACACCGGCTTCGATGCTCGTCGGATGTGTAAGGAATTGCAAAATATTACAGACGACAAAGAGAAGCACAGCCAAGAGCTGCCCAGTGACACAAGAATACCAAACGAGCTAAATAACTTCTATGCTCGCTTCGAGGCAAGTAATACTGAAACATGCATGAAAGCATCAGCTGTTCTGGACCACTGTGTGATCACGCTCTCCGCAGCTGATGTAAGACCTTTAAACAGGTCAACATTCACAAGGCCGCAGGGCCAGACATATTACCAGGAGGTGTACTCGGAGCATGCGCTGACCAACTGGCAAGTTTCTTCACTGACATTTTCAACCTCTCCCTGTCTGAGTCTATAATACCAAAATGTCCCTGTGCCCAACAATACTGAGGTAACCTGCCTAAAAGACTATTTACCCGTAGCACTAACGTCTGTAGCCATGAATTGCTTTGAAAGGCTGGTCATGGCTCACATCAACACCATTATCCCAGAAACCCTAGACCCAGTCCAATTTGCATACGACCTCAACAGATCCACAGATGATGCCGTCTCTATTGCACTCTCTATGTGAGAATGCTATTGATTGACTACAGCTCAGCATTCAACACCATAGTTCCCTCAAAGCTCATCAATAAGCTAAGGACCCTGGGACTTAACACCTCCCTCTGCAACTGGATCCTGGACTTCCTGACGGGCCGCTCCCAGGTGTTAAGGGTAGGTAACAACTCATCCGCCATGCTGATCCTCAACACGGGGGCCCCTCAGGGGTGCATGCTCAGTCCCCTCCTGTACTCCCTGTTCACTCATGACTGCATGGCCAGGCACGACTCCAACATCATCATTAAGTTTGCAGATGACAGTGGTAGGCCTGATCACCGACAACAAGGAGACAGCCTATGGGGAGGTCAGAGACCTGACCGTGTGGTGCCAGGACAAGAACTTCTCCCTCAACATGATCAAGACAAAGGAAATGATTGTGGACTACAGGAAAAGGAGGACTGATCACGCCCCCATTCTCACCGACGGGGCTGTAGTGGAGCTGGTTGAGAGCTTGAGAGCCAAGTTCCTTGGTGTCCACATCACCAACAAACTAACATGGTTCAAGCACACCAAGACAGCCATGAAGAGGCAAAACCTATTCACCATCAGGACGCTGAAAAGATTTGGCATGGGTCCTCAAAAATATTTTTCTTTACTTTCGAACCAGAATCCCCCAACAGAAGCTAGCCAGCTAACTAGCTACTAGCTAGTAGTCAGCCAACCACTGCTAGCGGTCATCAGCTAACCTCTAGCTCGGAAATCTCTCGCCAGTTTGCACAATGCGATTCAAACCAGAGCATACCGGACTTATTTTTTCTCCATATCTCTGGATTCCTACCACAAGCTCTGAAACTTTTCACCTGGATCATCGCAGCTAGCTAGCTGCAATCCGAGTTGCTACTCTTGGCTAACGTCTCTGCCGTAGCTTCTACTTCTAAAAATCCACCTTTCCAGAAACAAGTCTCTCACCGTTGCCGCTTGCTATAGACCACCTTCTGCCCCCAGCTGTGTCCTGGACACCATATGTGAATTGATTGCCCCCCATCAATCTTCAGAGCTCGTGCTGCTAGGTGACCTAAACTGTGACATGCTTAACACCCTGGCCACCCTACAATCTAAGCTTGATGCCCTCAATCTCACACAAATTGTCAATGAACCTACCAGGTACAACCCCAAATCCGTAAACACCCTCATAGATATCATCCTAACCAACTTGCCCTCCAAATACACCTCTGCTGTCTTCAACCAAGATCTCAGCGATCACTGCCTCATTGCCTGCATCCGTAATGGGTTTGCGGTCAAATGACCACCCCTATTCACTGTCAAATGCTCCCTAAAACGAGCAGGCTTTTGTAATCAGCGAGCAGGCCTTTTTAATCGACCTGGCCCAGGTATCCTGGAAGGATATTGACCTAATCCCGTCAGTATTGGATGCCTGGTTATTCTTTAAAAGTGCCTTCCTCTCCAATTTAAATAAGGATGCCCCATTCAAAACATTTAGAACCAGGAACAGATATAGCCCTTGGTTCACTCCAAACCTGACTGCCCTTGACCAGCACAAAAACATCCTGTGCCATACTGCATTAGCATCAAATAGCCCCCGTGATATGCAACTTTTCAGGGAAGTTAGGAACCAATATACACAAGCAGTTAGGAAAGCTAAGGCTAGATTTTTCAACCAGAAATGTGCATCCTGTAGCACAAACTCAAAAAGGTTGTAGGACCCTGTAAAGTCCATGGAGAATAAGAGCACCTCCTCCCAGCTGCCCACTGCACTGAGGCTAGGAAACACTGTCATAAATCCACGATAATTGAACATTTCAATAAGCATTTTTCTATGGCTGGCCATGCTTTCCACCTGGCTACCCCTACCCCGGTCAACTGGCTTGCACCCCCCACAGCAACTTGCCCAAGCCTCCCCCATTTCTCCTTCACCCAAATCCAGATAGCTGATGTTCTGAAAGAGCTGCAAAATCTGGACCCCTACAAATCAGCCGGGCTAGACAATCTGGACCCTCTCTTTCTAAAATTATCTGCTGAAATGGTTGCAACAGCTACTAGCCTGTTCGACCTCTCTTTCGTATCATCTGAGATCCCCAAAGATTGGAACGCTGCCGCAGTCATCCCCCTCTTCAAAGAGGGTGACACTCTAGACCCATACTGCTACAGACCTATATCTATCCTACCCTGCCTTTCTAAGGTCTTCGAAAGCCAAGTTAACTAACAGATCACCAACCATTTCGAATCCCACCATACCTTCTCCTCTATGCAATCTGGCTTCCGAGCTGGTCATGGGTGCACCTCAGCCACGCGCAAGGTCCTAAACGATATCATAACCGCCATCGATAAGAGACATTACTGTGCAGCCGCATTCATCGACCTGGCTAAGGCTTTCGACTCTGCCAATCACAACATTCTTATTGGCAGACTCAACAGCCTTGGTTTCTTAAATGATTGTCTCACCTTGTTCACCAACTACTTCTCTGATAGAGTTCAGTGTGTCAAATCGGAGGGCCTGTTGTCCGGACCTCTGGCAGTCTCTATGGGGGTGCCACAGGGTTCAATTCTCGGGCCAACTCTCTTCTCTGTATACATCAATGATGTCGTTCTTGCTGCTGGTGATTCTCTGATCCACCTCTATGCAGACGACACCATTCTGTATACTTTTGCCCCTGAATGTTTTAAAGGAGTTTTGGATATGAGTGATGGACATATGGCTTACATATTCCAATCTGAGGATTCTACTGTCAAGATTTTCACAGACAGCGGACCCAAACCCCTTTATCATGCAAAACCCGGGAGTTTTTCTCCTGCGCTGCGTATGAGAGAATGGCTTAAGATAAGTGCTCTGTCAAATTGAACAGGCCCTGAGTGGTACAAACATGCCTGGCTTTGCATTGGAAGAGGTTGTGTGCGGGTGCCGTGATTTGAAAGCCATAAGGATCTCTTCAATGGCGTATAGCCCCGACACCAAAGTGACAATTTTAGCATATGAACAATTTGATAGTACAAATGCGACGAAGTCTGTCAGTTCATATGTATTTTCCAAAGCCTGCAAGGATGTAAACGTTTTTATGCCAGTGTTTAGCTTTAAATGGATTGATTACCCTATATTCATAACCCTGATGAATAAGCTGGACATGATTACGGCGCTGGCCGCTTCTATCCTTAAGACATACCCAGGGTCTACCTGCACAATTGTATATTATAAACATTAATAAAGGTTATTTCAAGTTTAGTACTGTCTGGTAATGATGTATACAGTTGGGCAAAAAAGTATTTAGTCAGCCACCAATTGTGCAAGTTCTCCCACTTAAAAAGATGAGAGAGGCCTGTAATGTTCATCATAGGAACACTTCAACTATGACAGACAAAATGCCCCAAAAAACCCAGAAAATCACATTGTAGGATTTTTAATGAATTTATTTGCAAATTATGGTGGAAAATAAGTATTTGGTCACCTACAAACAAGCAAGATTTCTGGCTCTCACAGACCTGTAACTTCTTCTTTTAAGAGGTTCCTCTGTCCTCCACTCGTTACCTGTATTAATGGCACCTGTTTGAACTTGTTATCAGTATAAAAGACACCTGTCCACAACCTCAAACAGTCACACTCCAAACTCCACTATGGCCAAGACCAAAGAGCTGTCAAAGGACACCAGAAACAAAATTGTAGACCTGCACCAGGCTGGGAAGACTGAATCTGCAATGGGTAAGCAGCTTGGTTTGAAGAAATCAACTGTGGGAGCAATTATTAGGAAATGGAAGACATACAAGACCACTGATAATCTCCACGCAAGATCTCACCCCGTGGGGTCAAAATGATCACAAGAACGGTGAGCAAAAATCCCAGAACCACACGGGGGGACCTAGTGAATGACCTGCAGAGCTGGGACCAAAGTAACAAAGCCTACCATCAGTAACACACTACGCCGCCAGGGACTCAAATCCTGCAGTGCCAGACGTGTCCCCCTGCTTAAGCCAGTGCATGTCCAGGCCCGTCTGAAGTTTGCTAGAGAGCATTTGGATGATCCAGAAGAAGATTGGAAGAATGTCATATGGTCAGATGAAACCAAAATATAACTTTTTGGTAAAAACTCAACTTGTCGTGTTTGGAGGACAAAGAATGCTGAGTTTCATCCAAAGAACACCATACCTACTGTGAAGCATGGGGGTGGAAACATCATGCTTTGGGGCTGTTTTTTTCTGCAAAGGGACCAGGGCAACTGATCCTTGTAAAGGAAAGAATGAATGGGGCCATGTATCGTGAGATTTTGAGTGAAAACCTCCTTCCATCAGCAAGGGCATTGAAGATGAACCGTGGCTGGGTCTTTCAGCATGACAATGATCCCAAACACACCGCCCGGGCAACGAAGGAGTGGCTTCGTAAGAAGCATTTCAAGGACCTGGAGTGGCCTAGCCAGTCTCCAGATCTCAACCCCATAGAAAATCTTTGGAGGGAGTTGAAAGTCCGTGTTGCCCAGAAACAGCCCCAAAACTCTGCATGGGGTTTTTGAAACCAATAAGGTGTGTGAGGCTGTTTAGAATTGGGTATGTGTCTCTTAAAATGGGCACTTTCGATTCATTAACACACATGCCTTTCAAATACATATTTATCTCACCCCCAAGGACGTGGGAGGCTAAAAAGTCTAACAACACCGGCAGAAGATATCTTGTCTAGACAACTTCCTACGGTTTAAAATCAGTGCTATACAAATGGCCCCCCACCCAGCTCTATACATTTATAGAGCTGGCAGACAGAATATGTTGAGACAACCACCTGTGGTTTTGGGGTCTCTAAACATTCAGGGTTACTATATGGACATTTATTTTGACGCCGGAAAAAACGTCACCCACACGCTCTGTAAGCTAATATATCTCCTTTGAGCCCCGACCGCAGCGCGAGTGACAACCAATCCACTCTGTACGAATGACCAAAAGCGCAACTCCAGACATGGCCAGCAGCCTAGAACAGCTAAAAGACCACCTGTGAATCCATCCTAATGGAGCTTTCTGAAGGTGAGTTAGTGAAAATAATATATTAGATTTGAAGGCTAGGTATTTTCAGGGAATGGCATGGATATTATTGATATTATTGTAATATTAAACAGGAGTTATATGTTTTTTTTAAACCGGGGACAACGATTTTTTAGGTAATATGTCAAATTCCATATTCTTATAATTAAAAAAATGTATATATATAGTATAAATACATGTTAATATATAGTATAAATACATGTTAATATATAGTATAAATACATGTTAATATATAGTATAAATACATGTTAATATATAGTATAAATACATGTTAATATTGCTCCGGGGAATAAATGATCTGGAACAGCCTTCGTTAGAAGGGGGTTCAGAGGAGCAAAACGCATGCAGCCAGTCCCCATCACACTATTGTCAACGTAAGTCCAATAATAAATCCATAAGAATATTTATACATTAAAAACAAAAACTGTGCACCCTTTATTAAAAGCTATTTTTGTGTTTACTGCTGACAGACCGCCAAGAAGGATCACGGCTGCATTATGTACTCTGAACGACTACGGCGGAGAAGATGACATACAGTGGGGAGAACAAGTATTTGCATGTAGAGGTCTGTAATTTTTATCATAGGTACACTTCAACAGTGAGAGACGGAATCTAAAACAAAATCCAGAAAATCACATTGTATGATTTTTAAGTAATTAATTTGCATTTTATTGAATTTTTGTTTTAGATTCCGTCTCTCACTGTTGAAGTGTACCTATCATAAAAAATTACAGACCTCTACATGCATTGTAAGTGGGAAAACCTGCAAAATCGGCAGTGTATCAAATACTCGTTCTCCCCACTGTAGATGCCATTCTCCCGTTATTTCAAACCCACCTAGAACCAAGGATTTAAACGCCCCATAAAATCCCCCGGGAACCTCCACCCGCTCGCTCCATATTCCAGACCCAAACAAGCAACGCACAACTCGGGTGCAAGTACATTGCGCAGAATCACCCCAGACCGAAAAGTGTTACTGGGGCGGAAACTTCCTGCTTCAAGAAACGGAGGTCAATGGACAAGGTATGAAGCCATTATACACTGCTCAAAAAAATAAAGGGAACACTTAAACAACGCAATGTAACTCCAAGTCAATCACACTTCTGTGAAATCAAACTGTCCACTTAGGAAGCAACACTGATTGACAATAAATTTCACACAGAACCCTTCTCAGTTCCTATGCTTCCTGGCTGATGTTTTGGTGCTTTCACTCTAGTGGTAGCATGAGATGGAGTCTACAACCCACACAAGTGGCTCAGGTAGTGCAGCTCATCCAGGATGACACATCAATGCGAGCTGTGGCAAGAAGGTTTGCTGTGTCTGTCAGCGTAGTGTCCAGAGCAGGGAGGCGCTACCAGGAGACAGGCCAGTACATCAGGAGACGTGGAGGAGGCCATAGGAGGGCAACAACCCAGCATCAGGACCTCTACCTCCGCCTTTGTGCAAGGAGGAGCAGGAGAAGCACTGTCAGAGCCCTGCAAAATGACCTCCAGCAGGCCACAAATGTGCATGTTTCTGCTCAAACGGTCAGAAACAGACTCCGTGAGGGTGGTATAAGGGCCCGACGTCCACAGGTGGGGGTTGTGCTTACAGCCCAACACCGTGCAGGACGTTTGGCATTTGCCAGAGAACACCATGATTGGCATATATGCCACTGGCGCCCTGTGCTCTTCACAGATGAAAGCAGGTTCACACTGAGCACATGTGACAGACTTGACAGAGTCTGGAGACGACGTGGAGAACGTTCTGCTGCCTGCAACATCCTCCAGCATGACCGGTTTGGCGGTGGGTCAGACATGGTGTGGGGTGGCATTTCTTTGGGGGGCCGCACAGCCCTCCATGTGCTCGCCAGAGGTAGCCTGACTGCCATTAGGTACCGAGATGAGACCCTCAGACCCCTTGTGTGAAAATATGCTGGTGCGGTTGGCCCTGGGTTCCTCCTAATGCAAGACAATGCAAGACCTCATGTGGCTGGAGTGTGTCAGCAGTTCCTGCAAGAGGAAGGCATTGATGCTATGGACTGGCCCGCCCATTCCCCAGACCTGAATCCAATTGAGCACATCTGGGACATCATGTCTCGCTCCATCCACCAACGCCACGTTGCACCACAGACTGTCCAGGAGTTGGCGGATGCTTTAGTCCAGGTCTGGGAGGAGATCCCTCGGGAGACCATCCGCCACCTCATCAGGAGCATGCCCAGGCGTTGTAGGGAGGTCATACAGGCACGTGGAGGCCACACACACTACTGAGCCTCATTTTGACTTGTTTTAAGGATATTACATCAAAGTTGGATCAGCCTGTAGTGTGGTTTTCCACTTTAATTTCCAAATCCAGACCTCCATGGGACCTCCAGTCCTCTCAAAAAAGCTGAGGTAATTTAATTATGTATTGTTAATATATAGTATTATATCTGAAATGTATTTGACATTTTTTATCTAATATATTTTATGTTTAATAATCTATTTTGTATGTATTATTTTCTTTCAGACTCCTCCCCCGGCGTATAACGGCACAGAAGACCTACACACCTAGAGCACGCGGATGCACCGGACATTCACAATAAAACACAGAAACTGGAGGATTTCACCGTTTTAAATGACATTTCCGAGGTAGACGACTTGCTATTATGTGAAGCAGCCAGCCTTCTTGATTCAGCCAATTTCTTGGTGGAAACACCCAAACCTGAAATAGAACAAGCTAGGTTTTTCACAGCCTTTTCCAGGGCTCCAAAATCCCGAAAGGTTTTGCTCCACAAACAAATGGGGGCTTTACTCGAGCGACAATACAGTCAGGATCTATCCTTCTGGCATAGAACAATGCCACGTTTGTTAAACAGCAATCCGATTAAAAACCGCAAATACAGGTGCCACAAACATATATGTAACATGTATCCTTCCAGAATACCACAAGAACACACATCATTAATTATCAAAATGGCTGAGCCAACAGACATAATTGAGACAGTTGAACCCCTGTTGTCCCAGATACTCCCCGAACTCCTAGCTATAATTAACCTATGAATGAGGCGGGAGTAACAGACATAATACCGATAGATGAAACCATATTTTCCCAGATTCCCGCCAAACTCATAAAAGTAATTAATCGTATGAATGAGTCAGGGACGACCGATGAAAACCTGTTATGCCAGATCCTGGACGCCCTCATATCTTTAATTAACCCCCCACAAACCCCGCCATTAACACCCATGTCCGAAGAGTCTGAAACACAATACAATGTTTTTGAGGAATTGGAAAATTGTCTAATAAATCAGGAGGGCGATGGTATCGATAGAAGTGTCTGGGTTGTGTACCGAAATAAATTCAGCAATACAGAGATTTGACAGTTTTTCAATTTCACATGAATGAATCAGAATCTTGACTATGCAGTGTTTTATGTAATGATATTGGATACTCTGAACGAACTGTTAGACAGGGCAAGAGATTATGGCGAACCTTGTGATGTCTTACAGTTGGAAATTTGTGGAGATAGCCTGAAAAACACTGTATCTCTTATTTTACCCAATGGTGAAGCAGACCTTGAACCATTTATAGCCCTGCTGGAACGACTTGTTCAGTAAAATTGATCCGTCATAGCCGATAGGACCCTCGAGCTTGTAGTGCAAAACACTTTTGGTGTCTGGTACCAAGAGTACCAAGAGTTTCAAAACAAATTGGAATCTTTACAGGCTACTTACGGTTTAAAAGGGAATATGATGTGGGAGCATGAGTGGACCACACTCAAAAAGTCTGATCCTCATTTTCGAGCCTTCCTTTCCAGCTTTGACACACCAGAACCCTTGGAACCATGACAGGCCTTGTATGGAGGCCGTACCAATGCTTTGACATTGAGGTATGTAGCGCAACCCGACGAGACAATAGGATATGTAGATTTTACATCCCTTTATCCTCATGTAATGAGTTCCTCATGCTATCCTATGGGGCATCCTGAAATTATTCACCACGACTTTGACTTACCCCAAAACTATTTTGGTCTAATCAAAGCAACTGTCTACCCTCCTAGGGGTTTGTTTATAACAGTGTTGCCTTACAAGGGACCTCAAGGAAAACTTTTCTTTCCCCTTTGTTGCACCTGCAGTGAAAACAACAGCCAGGAAAACCCTTGTGATCACTCAGATCAAGAAAGAGCCCTGACAGGTGTATGGGTCACAGTTGAATTCTCTAAGGCTCTAGAGATGTGGTATCGTGTGGCCAAAATCTTTGAAGTGTGGAACTTTTCCAGGAAATCAGACACTCTTTTTAAAGAGTACATTAACACCTTCTTGAGATGCAAGCAAATGGCTTCAAGCTATCCTGCATCGGTCACAGATCAAGAGAGCAAAGACAAGTACATTCAAGACTATCACGACAGAGAAGGCATACTTCTTGACCCTGACAGAATAGAGGTCAACAAAACCAAAAGAAATGTGCCGAAATTGTACTTAAACTCTCTTTGGGGGAAGCTTTCGCAGAGATGCAATATGCTAACAACGTCGATGATTAAAGACCCTGAAGAATTTTTGTAATTTGTTGTATCGGACCAATACGAAATTTCCCATTTTTCATTCTTGAGTCAAGACATTGCCCTGTTGCAATGGAGACGTACCAAGAAGTGAGTTCTACCCCCGGGTAATGTAAATGTGGTTCTTGCAGCATTTACCACGGCCTATGGCCGACTTGAACTGTACACCCTCATGGAGCAGCTTCAGAGGCGGGTTCTTTACCACGACACAGACTCTGTGGTCTATGTAAGCAAAAAGGTTGATTGGAACACCCCACTTAGCAACTATCTGGGTGGTTTAACGAGTGAACTCGAAGATGTCGACCATATCACAGAATGGTCCTCCTGTGGTCCCAAAAGCTATGCTTTTAGGACTAAAGACAATCCCGTTGTGTTGAAAGCCAAAGGCGTGACTCAAAACTATGAAAATGCCCCGTGTGTCGAGGGGTTCATAAACGACCTGAATAGTGACTTGGAGATTTTGAGCTCCTACAAAAAAATTGTTAGGGATAAAAAAGCGCTTCCATCTAAGGAATGCCCCACTTACTAAAAGATTCAGGGTAGTCTATGACAAGAGACTGCTTTTGCCTGACGGGGCCACATTGCCCTTTGGCTACTGACTTATGCTACAAGCCCCAGTGTGTCTTAAAGCTTAAGATATAATGGCTGCTGTAGAATGTTTTGACCCCCGGTTGCAACTACCGGACCTGTACTTCCTTCTCATAAAAAGATCCCTCTATAAGCTCCCCGTCATAATCTTTTAACTTGTAGACAGGGGGTATGCGCAGTAGACATTCGGTAACGGTGAACACCTCATCGCTGTAACCTTGTTCATATTTTTTGGCGAAAACACCCCTCAACTTGGATACACACACCAAGTCCCCCACTATGAATTTAAAATCCATTTTTTTCTTACGGCGATGGGGGAACAGACCATATAGATTTTTAAAGACTTGAAAAGAGTTTTCAGAAGAGACCTCGGAGGGCTTCATCCGTATACTCTTATGGTAGCTGTTGTTGTACCCCTTAACTAAATCTTGAACTATATCAATATATCTATGCGTGTTGTGAGCTGTAAAATATCGCCACATCCACTCCTTCAGAGTTCTGTTAAAGCATTCAACTACTGATGCTTTCAAATCTGAGCCAGTAGCAAAATGTACTATATTGTGCTTCATAAGTTTCTGAAAAGTCTTATTAAAAAAGTATTTTCCGCCATCAGTCTGCACTTTCTTGGGGACTCCTCCTTCCTTCAAGATAGAGTCAAACTCTTATTTTTTAAGACCCTTACAAATGCTATTTTAGAGAAAATATCTATAACCATTAGCATGTAGCGATTTCCATAATTTTTATCTGCAAGGGCCTGCATGTTTTTTATTTTATTTTTTATTTCACCTTTATTTAACCAGGTAGGCTAGTTGAGAACAAGTTCTCATTTGCAACTGCGACCTGGCCAAGATAAAGCATAGCAGTGTGAGCAGACAACAAAGAGTTACACATGGAGTAAACAATTAACAAGTCAATAACACAGTAGAAAACAAAGGGGGAGTCTATATACAATGTGTGCAAAAGGCATGAGGAGGTAGGCAAATAATTACAATTTTGCAGATTAACACTGGAGTGATGAATGATCAGATGGTCATGTACAGGTAGAGATATTGGTGTGCAAAAGAGCAGAAAAGTAAATAAATAAAAACAGTATGGGGATGAGGTAGGTGAAAAAGGGTGGGCTATTTACCAATAGACTATGTACAGCTGCAGCGATCGGTTAGCTGCTCAGATAGCTGATGTTTGAAGTTGGTGAGGGAGATAAAAGTCTCCAACTTCAGCGATTTTTGCAATTCGTTCCAGTCACAGGCAGCAGAGTACTGGAACGAAAGGCGGCCAAATGAGGTGTTGGCTTTAGGGATGATCAGTGAGATACACCTGCTGGAGCGCGTGCTACGGATGGGTGTTGCCATCGTGACCAGTGAGCTGAGATAAGGCGGAGCTTTACCTAGCATGGACTTGTAGATGACCTGGAGCCAGTGGGTCTGGCGACGAATATGTAGCGAGGGCCAGCCGACTAGAGCATACAAGTCGCAGTGGTGGGTGGTATAAGGTGCTTTAGTGACAAAACGGATGGCACTGTGATAAACTGCATCCAGTTTGCTGAGTAGAGTGTTGGAAGCCATTTTGTTGATGACATCGCCAAAGTCGAGGATCGGTAGGATAGTCAGTTTTACTAGGGTAAGCTTGGCGGCGTGAGTGAAGGAGGCTTTGTTGCGGAATAGAAAGTCGACTCTTGATTTGATTTTCGATTGGAGATGTTTGATATGAGTCTGGAAGGAGAGTTTGCAGTCTAGCCAGACACCTAGGTACTTATAGACGTCCACATATTCTAGGTCGGAACCATCCAGGGTGGTGATGCTAGTCGGGCATGCGGGTGCAGGCAGCGACCGGTTGAAAAGCATGCATTTGGTTTTACTAGCGTTTAAGAGCAGTTGGAGGCCACGGAAGGAGTGCTGTATGGCATTGAAGCTTGTTTGGAGGTTAGATAGCACAGTGTCCAATGACGGGCCGAAAGTATATAGAATGATGTCGTCTGCGTAGAGGTGGATCAGGGAATCGCCCGCAGCAAGAGCAACATCATTGATATACACAGAGAAAAGAGTCGGCCCGAGAATTGAACCCTGTGGCACCCCCATAGAGACTGCCAGAGGACCAGACAGCATGTCCTCCGATTTGACGCACTGAACCAGGCAAGGCAGTCATCCGAAAAACCGAGGCTCCTGAGTCTGCCGATAAGAATATGGTGATTGACAGAGTCGAAAGCCTTGGCAAGGTCGATGAAGACGGCTGCACAGTAATTGTCTTTTATCGATGGCGGTTATGATATCGTTTAGTACCTTGAGTGTGGCTGAGGTGCACCCGTGACCGGCTCGGAAACCAGATTGCACAGCGGAGAAGGTACGGTGGGATTCGAGATGGTCAGTGACCTGTTTGTTGACTTGGCTTTCGAAGACCTTAGATAGGCAGGGCAGGATGGATATAGGTCTGTAACAGTTTGGGTCCAGGGTGTCTCCCCCTTTGAAGAGGGGGATGACTGCGGCAGCTTTCCAATCCTTGGGGATCTCAGACGATATGAAAGAGAGGTTGAACAGGCTGGTAATAGGGGTTGCGACAATGGTGGCAGATAGTTTCAGAAATAGAGGGTCCAGATTGTCAAGCCCAGCTGATTTGTACGGGTCCAGGTTTTGCAGCTCTTTCAGAACATCTGCTATCTGGATTTGGTTAAAGGAGAACCTGGAGAGGCTTGGGCGAGGAGCTGCGGGGGGGGTGGAGCTGTTGGCCGAGGTTGAAGTAGCCAGGCGGAAGGCATGGCCAGCCGTTGAGAAATGCTTATTGAAGTTTTCGATAATCATGGATTTATCAGTGGTGACCGTGTTACCTAGCCTCAGTGCAGTGGGCAGCTGGGAGGAGGTGCTCTTGTTCTCCATGGACTTCACGGTGTCCCAGAACTTTTTGGAGTTGGAGCTACAGGATGCAAACTTCTGCCTGAAGAAGCTGGCCTTAGCTTTCCTGACTGACTGCGTGTATTGGTTCCGGACTTCCCTGAACAGTTGCATATCACGGGGACTGTTCGATGCTATTGCAGTCCGCCACAGGATGTTTTTGTGCTGGTCGAGGGCAGTCAGGTCTGGGGTGAACCAAGGGCTGTATCTGTTCTTAGTTCTGCATTTTTTGAACGGAGCATGCTTATCTAAAATGGTGAGGAAGTTACTTTTAAAGAATGACCAGGCATCCTCAACTGACGGGATGAGGTCAATGTCCTTCCAGGATACCCGGGCCAGGTCGATTAGAAAGGCCTGCTCACAGAAGTGTTTTAGGGAGCGTTTGACAGTGATGAGGGGTGGTCGTTTGACTGCGGCTCCGTAGCGGATACAGGCAATGAGGCAGTGATCGCTGAGATCCTGGTTGAAGACAGCGGAGGTGTATTTGGAGGGCCAGTTGGTCAGGATGACGTCTATGAGGGTGCCCTTGTTTACAGAGTTAGGGTTGTACCTGGTGGGTTCCTTGATGATTTGTGTGAGATTGAGGGCATCTAGCTTAGATTGTAGGACTGGCGGGGTGTTAAGCATATCCCAGTTTAGGTCACCTAACAGAACAAACTCTGAAGCTAGATGGGGGGCGATCAATTCACAAATGGTGTCCAGGGCACAGCTGGGAGCTGAGGGGGGTCGGTCGCAGGCGGCAACCGTGAGAGACTTATTTCTGGAGAGAGTAATTTTCAAAATTAGTAGTTCGAACTGTTTGGGTATGGACCTGGAAAGTATGACATTACTTTGCAGGCTATCTCTGCAGTAAACTGCAACTCCTCCCCCTTTGGCAGTTCTATCTTGACGGAAGATGTTATAGTTGGGTATGGAAATCTCTGAATTTTTGGTGGCCTTCCTGAGCCAGGATTCAGACACAGCAAGGACATCAGGGTTAGCAGAGTGTGCTAAAGCAGTGAGTAAAACAAACTTAGGGAGGAGGCTTCTGATGTTGACATGCATGAAACCAAGGCTTTTTCGATCACAGAAGTCAACAAATGAGGGTGCCTGGGGACATGCAGGGCCTGGGTTTACCTCCACATCACCCGCGGAACAGAGAAGGAGTAGTATGAGGGTGCGGCTAAAGGCTATCAAAACTGGTCGCCTAGAGCGTTGGGTACAGAGAATAAGAGGAGGAAATCAATGTCACATAGATCTGAAATTGGGACAAGGAATGAGAAGAAAAAACTACATTTCTTGGAAATTGTTTTCGTACAGGTTTATGTAGAGTATTAAGCGTCCTGCTCTGCTAACCACTCATTCAGTTGAGCAGCGCTTAACCGGCTACCTGTTTCTTCGGCTATAGCTCTCTAAACGCTCCTTACCCCCATAAGACCCTGGGTTAGAGGGGGTATAATAAATGTTTTTCAACGTCTGCTCCGCCATCCTTCTTGCCTCTCTGAGGTACAATAACGTTAATGAACCCCTTTCAAATAACTAAAACATTTCATTTTCATTTCAATTTTTTTTTGTTGCAAACATCAAGTATTAAGTATACAGACAATTCAGGATTAGTTGCAGGATACTTGTACCCGTTTCTCAACGATGCCAGCATGCAACACCTTGTATATTTGGTTTAGATTTACAGGCTTGTGTCGCTGAATTTTTAAAACACACACATCCGCTATATAAGTATATAAACAACAAATATGATTCATGATTTGCTCCATTTTCAACACACGCTCTACATTAGTCCCGGAATTGAGGGTTGTGTAGAACGATACATTGTTCACTTTATTTTCAATAATTTGATGCATAACATTTGCATGTTCTCTCAAAATAAAAAATGTATTTATTCTCTCTAACATCGTATGCATATCATATGCATATCGTCGTCCACCAGGGTGTGTTGGATTTCTTTGAGTTTCTCGTGGATGTAGATCGCCTCCTTCAGTTCATGTAGGAAAGCCCCGGTTACCCCGTAAACTCTGGGAATAGACGGCACAAGACCCATAGACTCCAGGGCTCTGACCATTGCAGGTATAAACCTGCAGGACCACAGTCTTTTCACCAGCTCTTCAAAATGGTTGAAGTAGTATCTTGGGGGCTCGTATAGGCATGGATGATGGCGCTGGCTAGGGTGATTGATCTCACAACCGATGCATTTTTCTCTTATATACTCTCCAATCACCAGGTCTAAAAGTGTGGCTACAGAGGCCTTGATGGTGTCCACAAACATAGTACTGACCACCCCATCAAACACATCCTCAGGCTGTGTACATGTAGGAGGTGTCGGGGTCTTGCCTGGGGGGAGTAGAATGGTGGGCTGCGTGACATAGAGTCCTTAGGGTCTGGCCCCCATGACGAATCGGAGTCCTGGTATGTTGTATGAATATCCATGGTATATGCTGAAATGAAGAACTGGAGGCTTTAAGGGCACTCCTTTTATTGTTGAACCAGTCCTTTGGGTATCAGGGCGTGGTTAACGCAGCCGTGTACTTAGTTTTCTTCGGGGGCTGACTCTTCTGAGGATGTACCTTCTTGGGGTTCCTGTGAATCATAATCCTCAGGATTTGTATATATTATATACTTCCTTAGCTGAACAATGCTCTGCCGCTTTTGGCTCTGTACAAAAAGAGCGTCCGACAACTCTAACATTTTCAATTCCATTAGATCCCAACTTTTAAAAGGAATAAGCATGCGCAACATAAAATCTCCAGTCAGGCCACCATCAGGAATGTTTTGGTTGCGGGTTTCCTCGTTGCTGATATAGAACTCCACACATCCACATGGAAGTCCATTCTTTCTTTGTATTTTCACCCTGTGAAATACTCTTCCTGAGGAGTCAGGGTCACGTCCTGACCTTAGTTATCTTTGTCTTCTTTATTATTTTGGTTAGGTCAGGGTGTGACAAGGGTGGTTTGTTTAGTTTTTGTATTGTCTAGGGTTTTTTGTATGTCTAGGGGTTTCTCTAGTCTAGGTGTTTATATGTCTATGGTTGCCGAGATTGGTTCTCAATCAGACGCAGCTGTTTATCGTTGTCTCTGATTGGGGACCATATTTAGGTAGCCATATTCCTTGGGTATTTTGTGGGTTGTTATTCTATGTTTAGTTGCCTGTTCGCACTAGTCATATTGCTTCACGGTTCGTTTTGTTATTTTGTATAGTTTTGTTCAGTGTTGCATTCGTTCAATAAATTAGAATGTACGCTTATCACGCTGCGCCTTGGTATCCTCCTTATGATGACCCTGACACAGGGGTACCTTTCCAACGGGTCTGGTAGCCCGTGAACACACTATACCCCTTTGTGATAACTCTCAGTTCGGTACACACAACCTTGGGAAAAACCGTCCGTTCTTCAAGCCCGTAGTCCACTCCTAAAGTCTGGTCTGTATATTCTTCTTCTTCAGCTACCGTATAGAGTTTCACTCTACAGGCCTGGTAATCAAACTGATACCCCCATTGCTGTCCATTAGACATCCTCATTTGATCTTTCATGTGAATGTGAGGGCAGTTCCTTTCCTGCAGTCGAATGACAAAATCGCCCTCTAGTGGCCTCATGAGTAGAAAGTTATTAATATTCTTCATTTCAAATCCGGTGTTTCTACGTCAAACGGTTTTGTTATATTTCAGTCTTCTGTGATGTAAATAAAGTCTAATATTGGGATGCAAACTCAAAACTGAATACATTTCAAGTCTACAGTATATCTGACATGGTGCAGGTGTCTAATTTATTTTATGCCCACAACCCTGTGTGAGGTGTATAATTTTGTTTCAAAGTAGGTTTGTATAATACGACCAAGAAACCCTCTACATGACCCTGATTTAGCCCAGGTTTTAAGAGGGTCTCGAATAAGAGCCATAGTTTCCCCCTGTACATTAAACACACACACACACAATATTGGATCTTTAGTTTGTAACGGTTTTCTAGGTGTGAAGGAGAGTCGGACCAAAATGCAGTGTGTAGATTGCGATCCATGTTTAATAAACAAATGTAAAACACGAATCAATTATAAACACTACAAAAACAAAGAACGTAACGAACGTAACGAAAACCGAAAACAGCCTATACTTGCGTAAACTAACAGAGACAGGAACAAAGACACTAAGGACAATCACCCACAAAACCCAACACAAAACAGGCTACCTAAATATGGTTCCCAATCAGAGACAATGACTAACACCTGCCTCTGATTGAGAACCATATCAGGCCAAACATAGAAATAGACAAACCAGACACACAACATAGAATGCCCACCCAGCTCACGTCCTGACCAACACTAAAACAAGGAAAACACATACGATTGATGGTCAGAATGTGACATAGTTAGACATATCCTGGCTTTTTGTCAAAGTTTTCTGGCCAGACGAAATAATGCATCATCGTCATTATTATGGATCTATCTAAGTAAATTCCATTAGAAAAAAAGCTAGTGTAGGCCTGTCGTTCCATGTGGAATGTTTGACGTGACAGAGTTGAAATCACCAGATAGGCCAAAACTCCATCCCACCAAAACAGGCTGAATTTTCATGCAGTCTTTTCTAACAGCTCTTACACTAAATCGGCATTATCATTATTTTCACAATTTCGCAGTATTGTTACATCCTCATAGTGTGGGAATATATATAAAACACAGAAAAATCAAGTTTTTACTGCACAGGGCCAACCTGTTTTTTCTTACCCAGGTGTTAGGCTTTAAGGTATCCGGATAGCACTAACTCCAAAATAACTAACTACCAGATTTCTGTCCGGACTATTTCCTCTGGTGGAAGAATTCAATTGTATGAATTGACTTATCAAAATAAAGTTTCATGAAAATGTGTAATTCATTGTCATTATAATATGTTGGTAAATGCTATAGAAAAGCAATAAGGCATGTGAGGCAGTGTTGTACTGTTGTACTGTACCTCTGCTTTCACCTCGAGTGCCTTATTGCTTAATTAAATAGTTGTGGCTAACGGCATACAATTTTATAAACCTAGTTATAATGAGTGTTATAGAATACTGTTCATC
Organism: Oncorhynchus kisutch; assembly: GCF_002021735.2. NCBI lineage: Eukaryota > Metazoa > Chordata > Actinopteri > Salmoniformes > Salmonidae > Oncorhynchus > Oncorhynchus kisutch. The sequence continues at coordinate 71,737,892 of NC_034186.2, read as the reverse complement.
CTTTTGTCATACGCTCTAATGCCACCTGTTAATAACAACTGCTATTCAGTGGTGTAAAGTACTTAAGTAAAAATATTTTACTACTTAGTAGTAAAAGTACTACTAAGTACTACTTTTGTGGGTATCTGTACTTTATTATTTATATATATTTTTGACTACTTTTGCTTTTACTTCACTACATTATTTAAGAAAATGTTCTACTTTTTACTCCATACATTTACCTTGACACCCAAAAGTCCTCTTTACATTTTGAATGCTTAGCAGGACAGGAAAATGGTCCAATTCACACACTTATCAACAGAACATCTCTGGTCATCCCTACTGCCTCTGATTTGGTGGACTCATTAAACACACAGGCTTAATTTGTAAATAATGTCTGAATGTTGGAGGTTGCCCCTGGCTATCTGTAAATGTAAAAAACAAACAAGAAAATGGTGCCATCTGGTTGGCTTAATGATACATAAGATACATAATTTTAAACAAAATACTTTGACTTTTACTCAAGTAGAATTTTTACTGGGAGATTTTTTACTTTTACTTGAGTCATTTTCTATTAAGGTATCTTTACCTTTACTCAAGTATGATAATTGGGTACTTTTTCCACCACTGCTGCTATTACACAGGCTGCATGACAACTTATTTCATATGTTGTTACATGCTGGTCTGCATACCAGATGTTATAACAAGGTGTTATGTAATTTACCAACCTTTGTGCCACATTATTACATTGAATGGAATGATGGGTGTCGTAACCATGTCATATGCCCTTATAGAGTGTTCACAGACACCGGCTTAAGTAAAGTGATGAATTTGAGACGTTATAAAATAGCTAAGAATTTGATTATATACCACAGGATGAGTTGAAAGGATCACGTAAGGCCTAGGTGGGTGCAACTTGGCATGATGGTAAAGGCTCATGGGCCATACTCTTTCATGCAATGCCATGTGAATTGGCCACATGGTGGCGCTATAACAAGGGATTGAAGATGCAAACTTTGAAACATCATGCCCCCTGTTTGAGCTAGAGTCCAGAAATTCAGTACAGGGATCCCTCCCCTTACAAGGAAAAAATATGTCTCAAGGACACAAGGTCCTCCATGATGTATTTTACGTCATTTAAAATAATAATACTTTTTTTTGAAACGCTTCTTCTCTTAGTCCAGTAGATAAGCTAGAATTTTTTTTTGATTTGGTATAGAAGTGTGAAAATAGGCGCTGAACAAAACCTGATAGAGTGCCATTTTAGCTAAGCCTTGGTCAGTATGCTGAAAATGCACTCTTTTACATTTTGTGTAATGGCTTCCCCTGTGTTGGGTCTACACAACCTCTAAATAGCTTAAAATGTTTGTATTGGTTTGAGGAACACATTTAAATAACAACTGAATCCATATTGTCTTTGTTTTTACCTTGATGATTGCAACAATGATACACATGTATTTTACATTGCTGTACAAATTGGTATTTCCTTACTTTGAAAGTGATGTATTAAATACAAAGTTAACTTTTACACTGTAAAAAAGTTATGTTCCCTGAAGTCTACTGATTACAATGATATATAATATATGTAACTGGAGTTTCCAGCTGAACAAAAAGGAGAGCAGTCAGGGATAACTTCAATCAAAATATTTTCTGTTTAATTATAAGTTGCAACAGGGAGATACCTCCAACACAGAAGCAGAGAAAATGTTGAATAGGCTCTTTTCTGAGAAGGCCCTAAGATATTAATGAACAAAAAGGTGAACAATTATCAGTGTGTCCTCGGCGAAGTCTGGCAGCAAACTTTAACCATAACATTCAACACTGGCAGACATTTGATACTGACAGTTAAACAAGACAAAGGTAGGAAGGTCAGTACTTAGTAATAACAGTATATACTTAAATGCAAGAAAATAATGAATCTAATAAATTACAATTACAATATGATATTATAAAATGCCACTTAAGAAATGTGTCAAGAAACCTACCCTGTCCACATCACTCCAAGTAAATTATGATTGTGGACTTCAGGAAACAGAATAGGGAGCACCCCCCTATCTACATCGACGGGACCACAGTGGAGAAGGTGGAAAGCTTCAAGTTCCTTGGGTTACACATCACTGACAAATTGAAATGGTCCACCCACACAGACAGTGTCTCTTCAACCTCAGGAGGCTGAAAAAAATTGGCTTGGCACCTAAAACCCTCACAAACTATTACAGATGCACAATTGAGAGCATCCTATCGGGCTGTATCATCGCTTGGTACGGCAACTGCACCGCCGCAACAATAGGGCTCTCCAGAGGGTGGTGCGGTCTGCCCAACGCATTACCGTGGGCAAACTACCTGCCCTCCAAGACACCTACAGCACCCGATGTCACAGGAAGGCCAAAAACATAATACAACAACCACTGCCTGTTCACCTCACTATCATTCAGAATGTGAGTTCAGTACAGGTGCATCAAAGTTGGGACCGAGAGACGGAAAAACAGCTTTTAACTCAAGGCCATCAGACTGTTAAATAGCCATCACTAGCACTTAGCACTGCCTATATTCATAGACATGGAATCACTGGCCACTTAAATAATGTTTACATATCTTGCATTACTCATCTTATATGTATATATACTGTATTCTATACTATTCTACTCTCTTCTTCTATGCTGCTCTGACATTGCTTGTCCATATATTTATATACAGTGCCTTGCGAAAGTATTCTGCCCCCTTGAACTTTGCGACCTTTTACCACATTTCAGGCTTCAAACATAAAGATATAAAACTGTATTTTTTTGTAAAGAATCAACAACAAGTGGGACACAATCATGAAGTGGAACGACATTTATTGGATATTTCAAACTTTTTTAACAAATCAAAAACTGAAAAATTGGGCGTGCAAAATTATTCAGCCCCCTTAAGTTAATATTTTGTAGCGCCACCTTTTGCTGCGATTACAGCTGTAAGTCGCTTGGGGTATGTCTCTATCAGTTTTGCACATCGAGAGACTGACATTTTTTCCCATTCCTCCTTGCAAAACAGCTCGAGCTCAGTGAGGTTGAATGGAGAGCATTTGTGAACAGCAGTTTTCAGTTCTTTCCACAGATTCTCGATTGGATTCAGGTCTGGACTTTGACTTGGCCATTCTAACACCTGGATATGTGTATTTTTGAACCATTCCATTGTAGATTTTGCTTTATGTTTTGGATCATTGTCTTGTTGGAAGACAAATCTCCGTCCCAGTCTCAGGTCTTTTGCAGATTACATCAGGTTTTCTTCCAGAATGGTCCTGTATTTGGCTCCATCCATCTTCCCATCAATTTGAACCATCTTCCCTGTCCCTGCTGAAGAAAAGCAGGCCCAAACCATGATGCTGCCACCACCATGTTTGACAGTGGGGATGGTGTGTTCAGGGTGATGAGCTGTGTTGCTTTTACGCCAAACATAACGTTTTGCATTGTTGCCAAAAAGTTCAATTTTGGTTTCATCTGACCAGAGCACCTTCTTCCACATGTTTGGTGTGTCTCCCAGGTGGCTTGTGGCAAACTTTAAACAACACTTTTTATGGATATCTTTAAGAAATGGCTTTCTTCTTGCCACTCTTCCATAAAGGCCAGATTTGTGCAATATACGACTGATTGTTGTACTATGGACAGAGTCTCCCACCTCAGCTGTAGATCTCTGCAGTTCATCCAGAGTGATCATGGGCCTCTTGGCTGCATCTCTGATCAGTCTTCTCCTTGTATGAGCTGAAAGTTTAGAGGGACGGCCAGGTCTTGGTAGATTTGCAGTGGTCTGATACTCCTTCCATTTCAATATTATCGCTTGCACAGTGCTCCTTGGGATGTTTAAAGCTTGGGAAATCTTTTTGTATCCAAATCCGGCTTTAAACTTCTTCACAACAGTATCTCGGACCTGCCTGGTGTGTTCCTTGTTCTTCATGATGCTCTCTGCGCTTTTAACGGACCTCTGAGACTATCACAATGCAGGTGCATTTATACGGAGACTTGATTACACACAGGTGGATTGTATTTATCATCATTAGTCATTTAGGTCAACATTGGATCATTCAGAGATCCTCACTGAACTTCTGGAGAGAGTTTGCTGCACTGAAAGTAAAGGGGCTGAATAATTTTGCACGCCCAATTTTTCAGTTTTTGATTTGTTAAAAAAGTTTGAAATATCCAATAAATGTCGTTCCACTTCATGATTGTGTCCCACTTGTTGTTGATTCTTCACAAAAAATACAGTTTTATATCTTTATGTTTGAATCCTGAAATGTGGCAAAAGGTCGCAAAGTTCAAGGGGGCCGAATACTTTCGCAAGGCACTGTATTCTTAATTACATTTCTTTACTTAGATTTGTGTGTATTGGGTATATGTTGTAAAATGGTTAGATATTACTGCAATGTCGGAGCTAGAACCACAAGCATTTTGCTAAACCCACAATATCTGCTAAACACGTGTTTATGACCAATACAATTTTATTTTATTTGAAACCCATAGGAATGCATTATGTCCAGAAGGGAGATAGGTAACCCATTTTAACAAAATGTGTTCATGATGACACCACAAAACTTGCACAAAATCAAGGATATGTCTAACTAAAGATGCCCAATATTGTGTGTGTCATGTACTGGGGGAACACTATGGCTCTTTAAGGGCTATTTGAGGGGAATTAGAGACCCTCGTAATCAGACTGACAGAAGGAACTGCCCTTACGTTCACATGTACCTATTACATAGGCGAGTGTGTGTGTGTGTGTGTGTGTGTGTGTGTGTGTGTGTGTGTGTGTGTGTGTGTGTGTGTGTGCAGGTGCATAACTTACAGGTGGGACAAGGCCCCCCCCACCCCAATATTAGAGACAGGTCAATTTGACCCCCTCAATAATATACCATGATGAATTTGATTGATTGGAAATAATTTTCCTACCATAAAGTGCCAGGCTGCTACTGGTTTTCTGTGGCTTTACATGAAGTTATATGACTGCTACTTTGATATTACACCATAATACCAAAATAACATAACAGAAACTCAACCATCCCAACACACTGCCGTCTAACTTCACCCCTTGACGAAAAAAAAGTCTATGTGAGTGTGTGCAATGGTGGTGGAATCCATGTATTCACATGTTGTGTGTGTGTCTGTTTTGTGCTTTGAGGATGTCTCTGCCCACATGTGGTATAAGTACGCCACAGCTGTTTTATACGTTCTTTATATCCCCCCCATGTTCCTGCCACGGTTTTTGAGTGTATGTGTATGTGTGTGTGTACAAGGAAACAACAACACTGACCAATAACTAAATAGTTGATGTTACAATTAAATGTTTATCTAGGTTTCTTTTTTATAGCTGCCATTGCTACTGTAGCCTGCAGATCTACATTTCTTCACAGCTGTCACAAATCCTCTTGTGCCCCAGAAACCTTTTATTTTGTTGTAAAATTCTATTTGCTTCCATTTTGTTTCAATATATTTGTTATGTTTAAGTTATTATTAAAACAACAAAATGCATTTTGTGAAATATTAGCTTTTGTCTGAAGCTGAAATAGACAGGAAATTGAAACGCTAATTTGACCTATGCACTAACAAGACTTTTCAGCGTACGAAGGTTTGACACATGCTGGAGTCCTGGAGTTGTATTGCAACAAGATCTCCTAGTTTCACATATTCCACGTATTATGGAAGCATTAATTCCACATGGTTACACTGTTAAAACAGAAACAACTCAAAGGGTTAAGCTTAGGTATTCAGGATATGGTTTGGGATAAGCTTAAAACAAAATCATTAAAAACAATGCACTGTTTCCATCAAGTATCATCAAGTATTCTCATGGCTTGCAAGAGCATTATGAACTGTCGTAGCGCAGTGGTCAGAGCAGCATGCTTTAGTCTGGTCAGCGCGCTTTGCCTCTGAGCATCATTAGTTGCATGAGTGCTCGGCAAGAGTTAAACAATTTGTGAGCGCCGAAGGTTCTCAGGGCCGTTTCAAATGTCCAAAGTCTATTTCTAGTGATCAGCCTGCTTTATTGATCTAATGTACTTCAACAACAGAATTACTCACATTGGACAAAATGAAAATGTTAACCATAATCAGAGACTAAAAAGTGTTGGTTTACAATTACATTGTTTATGCTCTATTCTTACAATAAAAGTGACTCAAATGACACAATTCAGTTACTATTGGGCAAAATATAATCCAAAACACAATCAAAACAAACTGCAAATGCATCCAACAAGTTTGTACAGTCAAAAGCTTGATGTAACTTTGGACTATACTATAAGTGTCAAATTACTATAAATGGGGGGACAAGATACATAAAGTGTTTTCATTTCTAAATGGTAAAAGAGATGTATTAAAATACCCTCAAAACACGGGGGGAGGAAACAGAAAGACCAGAAGACCATTATTTTTGGCACAAAGTTCATTAGGTTGATTATAATGCCAGCAGGGTGTAGGCCACAGCAATCAATGAGAAATGGCACTTAATCAATAACCCGGTAAGGAACAGACCAAGCAAAAAGGAAAGATTGGCTCTTTGCATGTCATTTCTTTTCTATAATCCTTGATTCCACATTTACTGTGAAAATATCAATACAATGCAGCCTGTACCAACATATTAAATATGCTAATGTGGTTCCAGTTATAATTGATTAAGTTAGTTAGTTGTGCTGTAGTTGCTTACCGTTTATGTATTGTCCCTCTTTAGAATAAATTATTTACGATGTTGATGTCCTGTCCACTGTTATTCGAGGCTGTCTGTCAGAAGAGCATTCATATGTCCTTTACACCCATAGAGGTAGATAGAGAGCGCATTCAGGGCTGTGTCAGTATTGACATTTTGTCCGGCAGTTATTGTCATGCAAATGTCTGCTGGTCTTACGGTAATTGACTGTTAATTAACAAACACGTTCAGCATCTCCAGGCCTCCATGCATACAAGCCGCTGATGTGCACCTAAGGAACATCTACATTTAAGAGTCTAATAAAAATATACACCATCACAATACATCCATTATTTATTTTAGGCAGGTCTTAAGAAACATTATTATATGAAGAAAATGTATTTCAGAAGAACAGAATTATGAGTCAGTCTACTCCTGTATGTTTTCTGTCCATGCATCCATACCATAGGCTATAGGCTAGTTCAATTAGTAGACAAGATATGCTTATAAGTTCCATGCCATTATTTTATATTATATGATTTTATAGTAACAATATAATTGAACTTAGCTAAATAAAATATAACAGATTTTTATAACAGACTTTCTGGGGCAAGTGCACATATGAAGTGGTTATGTTGAGTGTAAAAGTTATCATTTGAAATATGTCCTATATGCTCGATTTTGTGTTATTTGGCTACTTTAGTTGTGAATTATACAAACCTTAGAATGTCTTAGAAATCAAAACATGTATGGGCTACATGATGCGACTATAGGATATTGATTTTAGAATGTCTCAAAAAAAGCTTGTGCTCTCTTCCTTGCCTCAGGCTGTTCTATCATCAAGTGATCATATTATCACGCTGTCGTGGAAATTCTTACACAAGGACACTCGAAGTCTATCTCTAAGCTGAGATTTTGAAACTGAGATATCTTTAGTTTGTTCTCAAAACAAGTTCTGGGTGTACTGCCAATTTCTAGTTACTGATAAGAGGAGGATTTGTTCAGTCAACCACTTGCATGAACACAGAAATTGGTTTATAGAACAGCACATGAATTGAACAAAGAAATTAGTTACAAGAAAAGCACAAACCTTAAAATTACCATTGTAACACTATTCTCAATTTAATATTGTCTTTACTAATATGTCAAATTTGTTTAGACTTCCTGGCTCATTATCAGGAACAGGGGCAGTGGAAACAAGGCACTTGAATAGGGAATGGAGGCCACTTTCCCCCGGATAGGCTACTGCGGTTTTATAGTGGATCCTGTGTTTAATAGCAGCTGAGAAATAAATATAGTAGCAGCTGGGATCCTCCTCTTTTTAGTGACAACCATCAAAACTCTTCTTTCACACAGGATTGCATATATAAAAATGTCTGGGCTTATAAGAAAGCACTTGGCCTATTTCACTCCAGGCATCAACCACTGTTTGAGGAGCATGCAGCCACTTACTGCACGACAGGTGATATTCCACCCAAACACTGTATGCCGTGGGCTCTCCAACCCTGTTCCTGCAGCTACCCAGTACTCTGTATGCCATGGGCTCTCCATCCCTGTTCCTGCAGCTACCCAGGGCTTCATTTGGGAAACCAAGTGAAATCTGTTCGGGAACATTGATACCAACATGGTTTCACAACTAAACATAGTGTATTTTATTAAACTGTTGACCACCTCCCTCTCTGCGCCCTCGAGAATGGAACAAAGGAGAGAGAGGAGGAGATGAAAATGCTCGGTTGTGAGATTCTCAGATCAAATCAAACTTTATTTGCCACATGCGCTGAATGCAACAAGTGTAGATTTTACCGTGAAATGCTTACTTACAAGCCCTTAACCAACAGCGCAGTTCAAAAGAAGAAAATATTTCCCAAGTATGCTAAAATAAAAAGTAATAATAAAAAGTAACAAAATAAGAATAAAGAGGCTCTATACAGGGGCACCGGTACCAAGTCAGTGTGCAGGGGTACAGGCTAGTTGAGGTAATCTGTACATGTACAGTTGAAGTCGGAAGTTTACATATGATGGCCACTCCAACACCTTGACTTTGTGTGCACCAGGCCCTCCTGCAGCAAATCACCCCCACAGCATGATGCTGCCACCTCCGTGCTTCATGGTTGGGATGGTGTTCTTTGGTTGCAAACCTCCCCCTTTGTGATGGCCACTCCAATACCTTGACTTTGTTGTCCTTAAGCCATTTTCCCACAACTTTGGAAGTATGCTTGGGGTCATTGTCCATTTGGAAGACCCATTTGCGACCAAGCTTTAACTTCCTGACTGATGTCTTGAGATGTTGCTTCAATATATCCACATAATTTTCCTCCCTCATGAAGCCATTTATTTTGTGAAGTGCACCAGTCCCTCCTGCAGCAAAGCACCCCCAAAACATGATGCTGCCACCTCCGTGCTTCATGGTTGGGCTGGTGTTCTTCGGTTGCAAACCTCCCCCTTTTTCCTCCAAACAAAATGATGGTCATGGAGGCCAAACAGTTCTATTTTTGTTTCATCAGACCAGAGGACATTTCTCCAAAAAGTACAATCTTTGTCCCCATGTGCAGTTGCAAACCGTAGTCTAGCTTTTTTAATGGCGGTTATGGAGCAGTGGCTTCTTCCTTGCTGAGTGGCCTTTCAAGTTGTCAATAAAGGACTTGTTTTACTGTGGATATAGATACTTTTGTACCTGTTTCCTCCAGCATCTTCACAATGTCCTTTGCTGTTGTTCTAGGATTGCACCTTTCGCACCAAAATACGTTCATCTCTAGGAGACAGAACGCGTCTTCTTCCTGAGTGGTGTGACGGCTGCGTGGTCCCAGGGTGTTTATACTTGCGTGCAATTGTTCGTACAGATGAACGTCGTACCTTCGGGTGTTTGGAAATTTCTCCCAAGGATGAACCAGACTTGTGGAGGTCTACAATTTCTTTCTGAGGTCTTGGCTGATTTCTTTCGATTTTTACATGATGTCAAGCAAAGAGGCACTGAGTTTGAAGGTAGTCCTTGAAATACATCCACAGGTACACCTCCAATTGACTCAAATGAGGTACACTAGCCTATCAGAGGCTTCTAAAGCCATGACATTATTTTCTGGAATTTTCCAAGCTGTTTCAAGCCACACTCAACTTAGTGTATATAAACTTCTGACCCACTGGAATTGTGATACAGTGAATTCTAAGTTAAATAATCTGTCTGTAAACAATTGTTGGAAAAATTACTTGTGTCATGCACAAAGTAGATGTCCTAACCGACTTGCCAAAACTATAGTTTTTTAACAAGAAATTTGTGGAGTGGTTGAAAAACGAGTTTGAATGACTCCAACCTGCATAGGTAACAAACAAACATTGAGTAGCTTCAGTGTACAAGAGGGGGGGGGGGGGGGGGGGGGGGGTAATTGTAAATTGCTTGCTGACGATCTTCTCCACTTTGGTGTCCTTGGCAGTCTCTAGGGCTGGCAGGGAGGTCAAAGGGTACACTGTGACAGGGTCCTGAACCAGCTGCACATTCCCTGGTTTCAACGGAAATTGTTCTTTTTTTGTTTGTGTGTCTGAAAGCATGTCTTGTATCTTATGTTATTTGTTTCAGACTGAGCACCCATTTGTTTATGTGTTATCCCTCTCCTATGTCAATTCTTTGGAGAGTTTAGTGCATATTTTGCACTAAACATGATGATATAAAACAGAAAGATACTGACCGAGTACTTTCACACTTTCATTTGAGGCTTTTATTGAACAACAATAACCATAAACACAAACTCTTGCTCTATAACATTAAAGATACTATCTCTATCTATGTTTTCTAACATGCTAGTCTACTATCCTTGGTACAATCATGGAGAGACGTGCAGCGTGAAGGTCTCACCATTGATTTTGCTGGAACGGTGAGCAATTGTGCTTTCCAATGGTATTAATATTACAGTTGACCTGGAAGTATAAAAAATGTTGGCCGCTAAAATAAGGTCAAATGTACGGAACACTGATGAACGGAGGTTCTCTAGCTACCATTACTTACGCGCCCTTCCCAACAATGCAGAGAGAAGGGAAATAGAGAAATAGCAGAAAAGTAAAACATGTAATAAAAGTCATAATAAATACAAAATGAGCAACGATAACTTGGCTATATACACGGGGTACAAGTACAGAGTGGATGTGCAGGGGTACGATGTAGTTGAGGTAGCTACAGTATGTACATAGAACTAGTAATCCAGTGACAGATAGTAAACAGTAGCAGCAGTGTATAAGTCAAAAAAGTTAGTGTAAAAAGGGTCAATGCAGATTGTTAATTAGTCTGTGTAGCTATTTGGTTTACTAACTATTTAGCAGTCTTACAGCTTGGGTGTAAAAGCTGTTCATGGTCCCCTTGGTTTCACACTTGGTGCATCGGTACCGCTTGCAGTGCGGTAGCAGAGAGAACAGTCTATGACTAGGGTGGCTGGAGTCTTTGGCAATTATTAGGGCCTTCATCTGACATCGCCTGATATAGATGTCCCGGGTGGCAGGAAGCTTGGCTCCAGTGATGTACTGGGCTGTACGCACTACCCTCTGTAGCGCCTTGCAGTTAGAGGCCGAGCAGTTGCCATACCAGGCGGTGATGCAACCAGTCAGGATGCTCTCGATGGTGCAGCTGTAGAATTTTGAGGATCTGAGGACCTATACCCATGTCTCTTGAGGGGGAATAAGCATTGTCGTGCCCTCTTCATGACTGTCTTGGTGTGTTTGGACCATGATAGTTTGTTGGTGATGTGAAGCTTGAAGCTCTCATTTTGCTCCACTACAGCCCCGTTGAATCCATCCACCTTACAAGAATGAGGATTGCATACCCTTACCACCTGGATTGGATCCAGTTGCAGAGGGAGGTGTTTAGTCCCATGATCCTTAGCTTAGTGATGAGCATTGAGGGCACTATTGTGTTGAACGCTGAGCTGTAGTTTTGACAAGAGATGAAAATAATCTGCCCACTCCATCAAGCAATGGGGACAACAACACAGGGCATTCACGGGAAGCAGCAATGTGAGAGTCAGTAGTGCATGACCTTAAATGGTAATAATAGGAAGCTTCTGTTTAACACACAGGCCTAAGGTTACGTAGAGCTACAGCACCAGTGGGAACTTCCCCTGTAAAAAAGTATATAAAGAGAACAGAGATCATAAGACAACATGATCCTCACTGACATATGAGACAGACTTCATATGGAGAATCATCACAGGTAAATGTACTATTGCACTATACGCTTTTTGTTAGACTATAACAATATTTGAGAACTGGATTATTTTGCCTAAGTACTTATTGGATCACTATCTGAATATACTTGGTTGAATTTAGTGACCCCGAGACTGAGTCTATGAAACACAGAGGTCTAAACGCCTCTTGAATACAGACGAAGTGGCAGTCACTCAGTGAGACATCAGGTACAGATGTGATTGGCAATACAAGGAAACAGCAAAGTACCAGTTACAATATATTGCGTCCATACACAGAGTTGGAAGTGTATAGAGATATTGGAATTCGGAATCTAGCGTCATAGCTGTGAGAATACCGATTACAGGAAAGTGACCAAGGGGCTGAGCATTTAAGGTAATTGAACTATTTTTTCTATTTAGTCAATATTGTTAGAAGTGTTAACACATTTAAAGTCTTGCAATATTATCTGGCATAGCTTAAAGCATTAAGGATTGATTGAGCATTATTGTTGTATTGAGAAACTGTATAACCATTGAATTGTAATGATGTGTATAAGACAAAAAACAGAGTGACTAAATAAAAGCTTGAAACTTTGACAACTAGGCCAGATTAACGATTTGGAGAGCAAACGCCTTTGACACTCTCACTGAACAGAAAGTAAAGCAATGTCAGCACAAGAACTGTTCGCCGGGAGCTTCATGAAATTAGTTTCCATGGCCGAGCAGCCACACACAAGCCTAAGATCACCATGCACAATGCCACTTGTCGGCTGGAGTGGTGTAAAGCTTGCCGCCATTGGACTCTGGAGCAGTGGAAACGCATTTTATGGCGTGATAAATCACTCTTCACCATCTGGCAGTCCGACGGACAAATCTGGGTTTGTCAGATGCCAAAAGTATGCTACCGGACCCAACTGTAGAGTTTGTTGGAGGAGGAATAATGATCTGAGGCTGTGTTTCATAGTTCGGGCTAGGCCCCTTAGTTCCAGTGAAGGGAAATCTTAACACTACAGCATACAATGACATTCTAGATGATTATGTGCTTCCAACTTGGGAAGGAATGTTCCAACATCTAGTGGACAGCCTTCCCAGAAGAGTGTAGGCTGGTATAGCAGCAAAGGGCGGACCAACTCCATATTAATGTCCATGCTCTGGGAATGAGATATTTGACGAGCAGGTGTCCACATACATTTGGGCCATGTAACTCCATGGGGAGGGTTGATATAGGTGAGGGGTGACGGGTACGTCCTCTCCATAGCAACCAGCTAGTGTTAAAGCCTGTAGAGTCACACACTCAATTGGAATAAAAAAACATTAAAACTGTATGCTCAAAACCACAGACCCAGTGCATGGGCGAGCGGTTTGCTTAGGTCAACGTTGTGGACAGAGTGCCCCATGGTGGCTGTGGGATTATTGTATGGGCAGGCATAAGCTATGGTTAACAAACACAACTGCATTTTATTGATGGCAATTTGAAGGCACAGAAATAACGTGATGAGATCCTGAGGCCCATTTTTCTTTTTAATAAATCAAATCAAATCTTATTTGTCACATACACATGGTTAGCAGATGTTAATGCGAGTGTAGCGAAATGCTTGTGCTTCTAGTTCCGACAATGCAGTAATAACCAACGAGTACTCTAACCTAACAATTTCACAACAGCTACTTTATACACACAAGTGTAAAGGGATGAAGAATATGTACAGAAAAATATATGAATGAGTGACGGTACAGAACGGCATAGGCAAAATACAGTAGATGGTATCGAGTACAGTATATACATATGAGATGAGTAATGTAGGGTATGTAAACATATAAAAGTGGCATTTAAGGTACAGTATCTGTGACCAACATATGCATATCTGTTATCTGTATTCCCAGTCATGTGAAATCCATATATTATGGCCTAATGCATTTATTTAAATTGACTTGTTTCCTCATATGAACAGTAAAATCTTGGTAATTGTTGCATTTATGTTTTTGTTCAGTTTATACTAGATGTTTTACCATATTAACACAAGAGTTCTAGAACACACAATATTAAAGCTGATCTACCCCCCCCCCCCTCAAACCTGAGGGACAAATGTAAATGAATCACATTAAATACTGTAAATAATCTTCAGAAATGACTCTGTCAAAACAACAAAATAACTAGGTCTTCACAATTTATTTTATTTAACTAGACAAGTCAGTTAAGAACAAATTCTTATTTACAATGACGGCCTAGGAACAGTGGGTTAACTTCAGGGGCAGAACAACAGATTTTTACCTTGTCAGCTCAGGGATTCAATCCACCAACCTATTAGTTACTGGCCAAATGCGCTAACCACTGAGCTACCTGCACAATGGTGAAAACTTGGGAAAAACTTAGAGAGTTTAGTAATAAACAATTTAGTATAAAGGGAAATAAACAAAAAAAGGTGGTCCTCCTGTTGGTGAGCAGATGTTTCACATAGTTTCCTCTGCTAGCGTGGTTGATCTGTGTGTCACAACTCAGCAGCTTGGGCTTGTAGCAGTACCAGGGTTCCCCTGTGTGGGGGTCTGTGTAATTGCACAATGGCTCCTGGTTTGTCAGCAGACACAGGTTACATACAGATGTTTGGGACAGTTTTCCAGAGCGGAACAGACAGAGAAAATCAAATTGGGCCGTTCTTCTCGTAACCGTCCTAGAACATGAACAGCCTCACTAGGATGGACCAGTGTCACCTCCACCTGTGCAGATCCCTGCCATAGTAACGGGAAAATGGCAGAGTAGGTCCCATTCCTGTGGTCCAACACCTGTACTGCAACGCCTGCCCCCAACTTGGAGGAGTGCAGAAGGGCCAGCAAGAAGTCTCCACCATAGCTCTTGGGACGCCCCTGGTAGTCATGCATATGGACCAGAACCTCCAACTGGTTCCCCATATGCCACTCTCTTCTGCCTCCTGCTGGCAGGATCACAAAATGGCTGTATGCTGGGTCACTGGTCTGGTTCAGGGACACATTCACAGAATGGGGCTGAGGCTGTGGCCAGGCGATGGACTCCAGGAGGTATTGCTCATCCAGTAGCTCTGGTTGCGGCGCAGAGGAGAAGGACCCGCTGTGATGAAAGCTGGGTGGATGCTGCTCTGGAGCTGGTAGAACGTTGACATCATTTAGCAGTTGTGCTTCTGCTGAGAAGAGTAGAGGTACAGGTGTGCAACACTGGAAGCATAAGTTTTATAGAAAGTGCTACGCTCAAATAAATGTCAATTATACCTGGACGTAAGCAGCATGGCTCCGTGAGAGGCTAGCGCTGGTCATTGTAAAATGACTCTATTTTTGTGTTTTCAAGAATGACACATGGCTCACACCCGAGAACATTTGGTAAAGTGGCTTGTTCTCTGCTCACGCTGGCGTAAAAAAAATCTTTGTCCAGTGTAGCAGCTAAAAACCTACAGTTTTCGACTAAGCCCCAGCTCCAATGTGAGGGTGAGAGGGTGGTAAAGGAGGTAAATTGTGATTGAAGCCATGTGAGAACTGAATCATGTTTGACCTGTAACTTATTTTGAGTGCAGATGGATTTACCCTACCTCCAGAATGTTGATATTGCTGAACAGGAAGAAGAACCATGACAGGGCCAGCAGGAAGAAGATACAGATATATTTGGACCAGTTTCTGTCAGTCCCCCTGACGTTAACACAAAGAACCTGGTAACTATTTGCCCTATGAGTGTTTGCAAGTGTGCATAAATAGAGCAGAACTAGAAAATCTGCATTCATTTAGCATAGCAGGCTTCACAAAGATTACGCCGAAGAACATGGCTGATGTTTTACATTCTCCCAACCAATTGTGCAATTTTTTGTGTGTTTTATGTAACTTGTTTTTTTAACTTACTGTGTACATAATGTTGCTGCTACCGTCTGTTACGACCAAAAAGAACTTACCGCGAACAGGAAGAAACTTTTTCCTTTAAAAACATCTTAGTTCTAGGCCCCCTTTTTCTCAATTTCCACCTGAATGACGTGCCCAAAGTAAACTGACTGTTGCTCAGGCCCTGAAGCCAGGATATGCATATAATTGGTACCATTGGAAATAAAACACTTTGACGTTTGTGGAAATGTTAAAATAATGTAGGAGAATATAACACAATAGATAGGTAGGAGACAATCCAAAAGAATAACCAACCAGAATTTATGTTTTGAGAGACCATGCTCTTACAATGGCAAGTATAAGGGCATACTCAATTCTAGCTCCCATGATGCAATTCCTATGGCATCCACAACCTATATTCAAGGTTTCAGGCTCGTAACTTAAACAAATAAGAAATATCAGTTTTAGTACAGGGACACAGTCTTGGAAATGTTGTTTGCATGCACGATGAAGACAGGACGCACCTGCTAAAAAAATTGTTTCCTCTTGACATAATCCTTTCCGTAACAAATATTATAGTTTGATTACATTTTAGGGTATCGGAGGAGTGAATAGAAATGTATTTTGACTTGTTGAAACAAAGTTTAAGGGTAGATATTCGGATTCTTTTCTCTGCATGTTGAACAAGTAGATTACTCAAATCGATGGAGCCAACTAAACTGACTTTTTGGGATATGAAGAACGATTTTATCTAACAAAACAACACTGTTATAGCTGGGACCTTTTGGATGGCAAATCAGAGGATGATTTTCAAAAAGTAAGTGAATATTTAATCACTATTTGTGAATTTATGAAACTTGTGCCGGTGGAAAAATATTTTGATGTGGGGAGCCGTCCTCAAACAATCACATGGCATGTTTTCACTGTAATAACCTACTGTAATCGGACAGTGCAGTTAGATGAACAAGAATTTAAGCTTTCAACCGATATGACAATTGTATGTACCTACATTTTTATTTTATTTTAGTTAACCAGGTAGGCTAGTTGAGTACAAGTTCTCATTTACAACTGCCAAGATAAAGCAAAGCAGTGTAACACAAACAACAACACATGGAATAAACAAGCATACAGTCAATAACACAATAGAAAAAAAATAAAGTTTATATACAGTGTGTGCAAATGGCGTGAGGAGGTAAGGCAATAAATAGGCCATAGTAACACGTATATTGTGTATTGCTACCACTGTATCAAAGGTATTATCTAAGTGAGTTTCAGACATAGTCAGAATAGGAATGTCATCTGTACCAAGCAAGTTATTGACTTCATGGATCTTGTTTCTCAGGCTGCATATGTTAATATGGCATTTTTTTCTGGGTTGCGTGATTGTTTTAAATGCTTTACTGGGAAGCTTATCAGAAGTAGACTTGATAGTGCAGGATGAGCTGCACAAAGTGGCCTTCCTACTAGGGCACACAGCCTCAGTGCTAACAGTGTAACTCTGGTTCATAGGCTCATGATTACTGCATCCAATAGCTATATAATTAACAAAGGTATTCAGGGTAATTAGGGGGACATACATTAAGTTACTTACATTGTGTCAGCCAACACCCCAAGGATAATGTACATTTGATGCAACATTATGACGACTCATTGTTATAATGGTAGGGATTAAGTGAGCTGGTTTTGTGTCATTGATAAGTCATTGTTTCAACGCCTTGAAATGCAAGGACAGAGTCCAGGAGCTGATTTGGATGGACTCCTGTAGAGAATTTTCTGTTTCCAGAAGGTGTCAACATTATCTATAAAAGTGACTCCAGCAGAGCTACAGTAATCTTTTAGCCAGATGTGTAATGCTAGAAGCCTGCTGAAGCTATCACACGATGGTACCGGACCAGAAATTATTGGACGTTTTTTGGAGTCTTTTAATACTAAAATTCGTTCTTTAAAAATCAATTATCAGATGTTCCGAGCTAGCCCTCCTGATGTCATTTGACCCCACATGGACTACAACAGTGTTAGCTCCCAGCATCTGTTGTAGAGCAGTCGGAAGCAGCCTTATGATGTCCTCTACTCGTACTCCTGGCCATACATGTCTCAAGTTGAGGGAGAGTGCAATTGGCATGCTGACTGCAGTAACATCCACCAGAGTTGTTGCCAGAGCATCTAATATTAATTTCTCTACCATAAGCCGCTTTAGAGAATTTTGGAGAATTTGGCAGTATGTCCAAGAGGCCTCACAACCGCAGACCATGTACAACCATGCCAGCCCAGGACCAAACTGTCTCATCTGTGTGTTCATTGTCCTCACCAGGGTACCGTGACAAGACTGCAGTTTGGCATTGTAACTGGCTTCAGTGGGCAAATGCTCACCATCGATGGCCAACAGGGAAGTGTGCTCTTCACAGATGAGTACTGGTTTCAACGGTTCCGGGCAGATGGCAGACAGTGTGTATGGCGTCATGTGGGAGAGCGGTTTGCTATGTCAACGTTGTGAACAGAGTGCCCCATGGTGGCAGTGGGGGTTATGGTATGGGCAGGCATAAGATACAGACAACAAACACAATTGCATTTTATCGATCGTAATTTGAATGCATAGAGATACCGTGACAAGGTCCAGAGGCCCATTGTCGTGTCATTCATCCACCGCCATCAACTCATGTTTCAGCATGAATAATGCACAGCCCCATGTTGCAAGGATCTGTACACAATTCCTGGAAGCTGAAAATGTCCCAAATCTTCCAGGACCTGCATACTCACCTGACATGTCACCCATTGAGCATGTTTGGGATGCTCTGGATCGACGTGTATGACAGCATGTCCCAGTTCCCGCCAATGCCCAACAATTTCATACAGCCATTGAAGAGGAGTGGGAAAACATTCCACAGGCCACAATAAACAGCCTGATCCACTCTATACAGAAGAGATGTGTCACGTGTAATGAGCACAATGGGAGACAGAGTTGGTTTCAAGAGCATGGTGTAAATTTGTAAAGGACCAAAATGAGGAGCCAGGTAGCTGGGTCCAGGGGCAGGCAGAAGGTCATACACAGAGGGTCCAGAAAGGCAACAGTATAGGCAGGGAAAAGGCTAGTAACGTTGTTCGTAAGATCAGGCAGGCAATAGGTTGATAACAGGAAATCCAATCTGCTAAAATACAGGCAGGGAATAGGCAAAAAGGCATCGTTAGTGAGGCAGGCAAAAACTATCTAACACGGGAGGATTCCATTACGGGAAACCCAGCACTTTGACTGAAAGTGTGTCACAAAACAAACAATAGCTCACAATGACAGGGTGCAAAGAACTGAACTAAGTAGGGTGTGATAATGACATACAGGTGTGTGAACAGGTGATCAGAATTCAGGTGATTAGGATCTGGAACGTGAGCTGCGTTCAGGGGATCTATGTGTTTGAGAGTGTGAGTTGGAAGCAGACGCTACATCACACTGCATGAGGCAAATGGTGGTCACACCAGATACTGACTGGTTTTCTGATCCACACCCCTACTTTTCTTTTTAAAGGTTTCTGTGACCAACAGATGCATATCTTTATTCCCAATCATGTTAAATCTATAGATTACAGCCTAATTTATTTGTTTCAATTCACTGATTTTCTTATATGAACTGAAACTCAGTAAAATCTGTGTGTTGCATGTTATATTTATACATTCTATTTTTGTTCAGTGTATTTATAATAAAGGGAAATGTTACCAAAAACGTAACATTGTCTAACAAATGGGAGTAATTGGCTAATTGAGGGTGTGGCTGTCCAGATAAAGACTGAATAAAGTTACAACTAAACTAGAGCTTGTTTATTGGATTATTGTGGGGGTCGCTTCTCAGCCAAGGGAGTGGGTGAGAAGCATTGGATTCAATAAAAGCTGTAGTTTTGGTCCTCATCCTTGTGGCCTAACTTCATTCCGGATCATGGTCCACAGCAAGGCCCAATCCTGAATGGCGAATCACATTAATGAATGACGATGTTAGGAAAAGGTGTGTGTTTATCTGCCATGCAGATCATTATCCAGTTACCCGAATTCCTGTCCTCCATGTACAGTAAACCATAAATATCTGTATCACAATAACATTACAGGGCCATTACCTGAACCGATACAAAGGTCACTGCAATGTGGCTTATGCTAAATGGGGAACATCCTCGTCACCTTGTCACCAGAACTTCCTTGTCACCTCAGCCTATTGTATAGCATCATACTGTGAGTGTACTAGAAGCACTCTCTAAAACTGGAACAGAACAAGGTATTCCAACAGCAATGCAAACTGCAGTAGCCATCTCTCTCACTCTGTTCATACTCACAGTAAAGCAGAAATCTTCTTTATCTCTTTAAACCTCGTTGTTACCTAGGCCATGCTTTACAGCTCTTTGAGTTGAACATTTACAGTCTAGTTACATTAAATGGTTTTCCTTCCCCCTTGTAATTGCACGTAGCCCTAACTGCACAATAACTGCACTCGTTGCTAATTTCATGCAGCTACAGTTTCCTTTCATTGAAATAAAATTATTGTACTATAGATTACTGTGTACAGTAGAGTACAGTAATTACACACACGTTTTACACCTTAATCAAGTAAACATGGACACAACAAACCACTGGATGACCAGCCAAGAAGACTAGACACTACTGTACTCCACCTCTGATGAGACACTGGTCTTTGTACACCTCAGCCATCCAGCTATGTCTCATTGCTCAATGTAATATAGACCAGGTAACAGCACACTGAGACACAAGGACAAATTGTATCCCCTTAAATTGCACACCCCAGTTGAAGTCCTCCTCATTTGAATGAGGAGGACTCAGACCACCATGATTCAGACCCTCAGACCATAATGACCTGTGTTACATTAAATGCCATCAGGGGAGTTTTCATAGAAACTTCCTACACTGAACCACATTACACATGTAGCAGATGCAACAGCTGTTTTTTCCTCTGTAAGGAGGAAGTTTGAGTGATCCTGCTATGCTTGCTGACTCCTAATCCACTACCTATGTGGTTCTGGCCAAAACTAGTGCACCATATAGGATGCAGAAGATTAACTGAAATTCCAATAAAATAATGGAATTAGATGTTTTATTCATCTCATGAACTGAACCCTGCTCCATGTATGGATTTTGTTTCTCTAAACTCTGAATAGAATAGGAATGGCGTTATAGGCCTACTCAGGCTGGTTATAGGAAGACTATCTACTATCATATTTAAAAGTGAAACCAATGGGCTGTAACATATAAATTAAATCAAATAGCTTATTACACACACCAGAACTTTTCAATTGTTCAAATATAAAGGTTATTGCACAGACACATGTGGAATGTCGGGTGCATAACAAATTCAGAACTGCTGGACAGCAACATAATAAACTAAAACACTGATCATTGAGAATGAAATCAGAATGTCTGCTAAGGCTTGAAGCATGAATTAAATAATTAAGTAGGCAGCCTCGCCTACAAAACTAAAACACTGATCATTGAGAATGAAATCAGAATGTCTGCTAAGGCTTGAAGCATGAATGACATAATTAAATAGGCAGCCTCGCCTACAAAACTAAAACACTGATCATTGAGAATGAAATCAGAATGTCTGCTAAGGCTTGAAGCATGAATGAAATAATTAAATAGGCAGCCTCGCCTACAAAACTAAAACACTGATCATTGAGAATGAAATCAGAATGTCTGCTAAGGCTTGAAGCATGAATGAAATAATTAAATAGGCAGCCTCGCCTACAAAACTAAAACACTCTGTTCAAATCAAAAGGCCTGATTTATTGACATCAATAACGCAGCCACATCACGAGTCCCCTGTGCCAACGTATTTGGAAATTAAAAGAAGGTTTAAAAGCTCTTACGAAGGCCAAAAAACTATTTTCCAGTGAGAAAACAGAAATCCACTTAAAAGTTGTTGTTTTTTACTTCTGTTTTCAAAGATGTAGTCTACGATGTAATAGTCGTGATCATTTTAAGGAGAACAAAAAGTATTTAGTCTACATTTGAACAACTGAGGTAAAGACAGTTTCAAGCTGGATATTCAATGGATATTCGCGCTTTCAAACCTTAATAGCTTTCAAACCACTTGAGCCACAGACTCCAAATAAGTGTCATGATGTTTGAAACATTGCGCACAATATTGCACAGGTCTGATTTTCACCTTTTGGACATTAATTTGCTTTCCAAAGCTAATAAACATGTGGAAATGTGAGCAGCATTTTGTATTCCTAGTTGAATAAGTTAGGGAGCGTAAACAAAGTACAAACTTTTTTTACATTATAATTTCAAAAGCTACTTGGTCATGTGACCTACTTGACTCAAACAAGGTTCAGAATGTCCACTGACTACCCTTCTATATTGCACACCCTTTGGTTTGTTCATATCACACGTTTTTACATACATTTTTCAAACGTACTAATTCAATAGCTCCTTGATCATGTGACCTACTGGACTCTAAAAAGGTTCAGAATGTACAGTCAGAGGGCCTACACATTGCACAGCCTTTAGTATGTCCATTTTCATCTCACTTGTTTTGACATGATTTCTCAAACTTACAAATGTCAATAGCTCCTTGGTCATGTGACCTACTGGACTGAAACAAACTTCAGAATGCCCACGGACTAGCCTTATATATTGCACACTCTTGTTTGTGTACTGTAAAATCACACAGTGTAACATACATTTTTCATAGTTTTACATTTCAAAGCTCCTTGGTCATGTCAATTACACACCTAAGCATGCAGTGGATATACACCCATATTGCAGACTCAACTTTTAAAGGCTCAGTGTGACTGACCTGCGTTTGAACCAAGGTCACATGCTCAACAAGATCAAATCAAACTTTATTTGCCACATGCACCGAATACAATAAGTGTATACTTTACAGTGAAATGCTTACTTACAAGCCCTTAACCAACAGTGCAGTTCAAGAAGAAGAAAATATTTACCAAGTATGCTAAAATAAAAAGTAACACAATAAGAATAACAATAATGAGGCTATATACAGGGGGCACCGGTACCGAGTCAGTGTGCAGGGGTACAGGCTAGTTGAGGTAATCTGTACATGTAGGTGGGGGCGAAGTGACTATCCATAGGTAACAAACAAACAGCAAGTAGCAGCAGTATACAAGAGGGGGGGGGGGGGTCAATGTAAATTGTCCTGGGGCAATTTTTATGAATTGTTCAGCAGTCTAATGGCTTGTGGGTAGAAACTGTTGAGGAGCCTTTTGGTCCTAGACTTGGAGCTCCGGTACCAATTGCCGTGCGGTAGCAGAGAAAAGTCTATAACTTGGGTGGCAGGAGTCTCTGACAATTTTATCGGCTTTCCTCTGACAGCCTAATATCTGGGTCCTGGATGGCAGGAAGCTTGGCCCCAGTGATGTACTGGGCCATTCGCACTACCTCTGTAGTGCCTTAAAGTCTGATGCCGAGCAGTTGCCATACCAGGCGGTGATGCAACCGGTCAGGATGCTATCGATGGTGCAGCTGTAGAACGTTTTGAGGATCTGGGGACCCATGCCAAATCTTTTCATTCTCCTGAGGGGGAAAAGGTTTTGTCGTTCCCTCTTGACTGTCTTGGTATGTTTGGACCATGATAGTTCGTTGGTGATGTGGACAACAAGGAACTTAACTCTCAATCCGCTACACTACAGCCAAGTCGATGTTAATGAGGGCCTGTTTGGCCCGCCTCTTCCTGTAGTCCAGAGTTTAGTCCCAGAGTCCTTAGCTTAGTGATGAACTTCGTGGGCACTATGGTGTTGAATGCTCAGCATTCTCACATAGGTGTTCCTTTTGTCCAGGTGAGAAAGGGCAGTGGGCAGTTGCGTCATCTGTGGATCTGTTGGGGCAGTATGCGAATTAAGTGGGTCTAGGGTGCCCGGGAGGATGCTGTTGATGTGAGCCATGACCAGCCTTTCAAAGCACTTCATGGCTACCGACGTGAGTGCCAAGGGGCGGTAATAATTTAAGCAGGTTACCTTCCTTGGGCACAGAGACTATGGTGGTCTGCTTGAAACATGAAGGTATTTCAGACTCGGCCAGTGAGACATTGAAAATGTCAGTGAAGACACTTGCCAGTTGGTCCACGCATTCTTTGAGTACATCCTGGTAATCCGTCTGGGCCAGCGGCCAACGAATGTTGACCTGTTTAAATGTTTTGTTCACATCGGCTACCGAGAGCGTTATCACACAGTCATCCAGAACAGCTGGTGTTCTCGTGCATGCTTCAGTGTTGCTTTCCTCAAAGCGAGCATAAAAGGCATTTAGCTGGTAGGCTCGCGTCACAGGGAGCTCGCGGCTGCGTTTCCCTTTGTAGTCCGTAATAGTTTAAGCTCTGCCACATCCGATGAGTGTTTTTTTTTTTTGTTGTGGATTTTTACCCCTTTTTCTCCCCAATTTCGTGGTATCCAATTGTTAGTAGCTACTATCTTGTCTCATCACTACAACTCCTATACGGGCTCGGGAGAGACAAAGGTTGAAAGTCATGCGTCCTCCGATACACAACCCAACCAGCCATACTGCTTCTTAACACAGCGCGCATCCAACCCGGAAGCCCGCCACAGGAGTCGCTGGTGCACGATGAGACAAGGACATCCCTACCGACCAAGCCCTCCCTAACCCAGACGACGCTAGGCCAATTGTGCGTCGCCCCACAGACCTCCCAGTCGCGGCCGGTTACGACAGAGCCTGGGCACGAACCCAGGGACTCTGAGGGACAGTGCCCTTAACCACTGCGCCACCCGGGAGGCCTTGTAGTAGGATTCAATCTTAATCCTGTATTGACGATTTGCTTGTTTGATGGTTTGTCTGAGGGCATAGTGGGATTTCTTATAAGCGTCCAGCTTAGTCTTCCACTCCTTTAAAGCAGCAGCTTTAGCTTGATGTGGATGTTTGCTGTAATTCATGGCTTCTGGTTGGGATATGTACGTACAGTCACTGTTGGGATGACGTCATCGATGCACTTATTAATGAAGCTGATGACTGAGGTGATGTATTCCTTAATGGCATTGGAAGATATTCCAGTCTGTGCTAGCAAAAGAGTCCTGTAGTGTAGCATCCGCGTCATCTGACCACTTCCGTACTGAGCGAGTCACTGGTACCTCCTGGTTTAGTTTTCGCTTGTAAGCAGAAATTAGGAGGATAGAATTGTGGTCAGATTTGCCAAATGGTGGGCGGGGGTGAGCTTTGTATGCATCTCTGTGTGTGGAGTGAAGGTGATGTAGGATTTTTTCCCCCCTGGTTGCACATGTGTCACATCTTTACTAATGCTGCAGAAATGTGCTTTAAAGCAGTATCCAGATCCATAGGATGTAGTGATCACAATATAGTAGCCATATAAAACCAAAGTTCCAAAGGCTGGGCCTAATATAGTGTATAAGAGGACATACAATACATTTTGTAGTGATTCATATGTTGATAATGTAAAGAATATTTGCTGGTCTGTGGTGTGTAATGAGGAGCAACCAGACGCTGCACTTGACACATTTATGAAATTGCTTATTCCAGTTACTAATAAGCACGCACCCATTAAGAAAATTATTGTAAAAACTGTTGAATCCCCTTGGATTGGTGAGGAATTTAAACATTTTATAGTTGAGAGGGATGAGGCAAAAGGTATGGCAAATAAATCTGGCAGCCCAACTGATTGGCAAACGTACTGCAAATTTGGAAATCATGTGGCTAAGCTAAATAAAAATTAAACTATACTATGAAACAAAGAAATTCTATAACGAATGATAGTAAAAAGCTTTGGAGCACCTTAAATTAAATTGAGGAAAAAAGCCAACTCGGCTCCTTCATTCATTGAATCAGATGGCTCATTTATCACAAAACCCACTGATATTGCCAACTACTTTAATTACTTTTTCATTGGCAAGATAGCCTGTCTTTTTACTGTTGTTTTATTTCTTAACTTACCTATTGTTCACCTATCACCTTTTTTGCACTATTGGTTAGAGCCTGTAAGTAAAGCATTTCACTGTAAGTACTGAACGTACTGAGCTGTCTGTTTAAAATACCAGCACACAGCTCAGACACCCATGCATACCCCACAAGACATGCCACCAGAGGTCTCTTTACAGTCCCCAAGTCCAGAACAGACTATGGGAGGCGCACAGTACTACATAGAGCCATGACTACATGGAACTCTATTCCACATCAGGTGACTGACGCAAGCAGTAGAATCAGATTTAAAAAGCAGGTATAAATACACCTTATGGAACAGCTGGGACTGGGAAGTAACACAAACGTGGGCACAGACACATGCATACACACACATGACAACATAAGCACTATAAACATGCACACATGGGTTTTTGTATTGTAGATATGTGATAGTAGAGTAGTGGCATGAGGGAACACAATCTGTTGTGAAAATTGTTATGAAATGCAATGTCATGTAATATTTTAAATTGTTTAGAACTGCTTTAATTTTGTCGGATCCCAGTAGCAGCAGCAGCTATTGGGGATCCATAATAACTACAATTGCAAATGGCATTCTGTTGTGTGAAAAAACTGCACATTAGAGTGGCCTTTTATTGTCCCCAGCACAAGCTGTGTCCATGCACCCGGAGCGCCAAGACTAGGACCAAAAGGCTCCTTAACAGCTTCTACCCCCAAGCCATGATACTGTTGAACAATTAATAAAATGGCCACCTGGACTATTTACGTTGACCCTGCCCCCCCCCCCCCCCCTTTTTTATACTGCTGCTACTCGCTGTTTATTATCTATGCATATTCACTTTACCCCTACCTACTTGTACAAATGACCTCGACTAACCTGCATCCCTGCACATTGAATCGGTACCCCTACCCCCTGCATATAGCCTCGTTATTGTTACTTAATTGTGTTACTTTTAATTTTTTACTTTAGTTTATTTGGTAAATATTTTCATACCTCTTTCTTGAACTGCTTTGTTGATTAAGGGCTTGTAAGTAATCATTTCAAGGTAAGTGTTACGTGTTGTATTTGACACGTGACAAATATAGTTTGATTTGATTTGTAATGGTCGTGCTGTTTAATCAGCTTCTTGATATGCCACACCTGCCAGGTGGATGGATTATCTTGGCAATCGAGAAATGCTCACTAACAGCGATGTAAACAAATGTGCAAAAAATGTAAAGAAATAAGCTTTTTGTCTGGAAAACTGCTGGAATGTTTTATTTCAGCTCATGAAACATGGGACCAACACTTAACATGTTGCATTTATGTTTTCTCTGTGTACAGGAATCTTTCATGACATGTACCATGGATTGCTTTGATTCATTTATATATACTGATATATATATATATATATAATCATAATATTTGATATAAAGCCCAGGTAATATTGCAGTTTGACAGGCTAAAGTACATCTCTACATATGAAAACTAACGACAGGTTTGATTCTATACAACATCCTCTTGATTTCAAATCAAGATTGTCCTTCATCAGCAAAGAGGCTCTGGGGTTGACAAATCTACAGAAATATTTACAACAAAACATGTTTTACACAGAGTAACCAACACAAAATCATGGCCATTATTATACCAACAACAACAAATAGGCTATTATTATAGAATTGTTTTTCATTATCAATAAATTGATGAAATATTATTACATAATGTCATACAATTCTGTATTCAATTGGATAAATATAAGACTTAAAAAATAATATTTAAACATTAAAACATGTAAACATACTCATCATATTTATGACAGCATACATCACATTCATCCTCACCCTTCTTATCCCTCTCTCTCCTTTCAGACATCTACAGTTGCAGCAGTCCCGCTGCCAGGACACTGGTCACCATCAAAGCAAACGACCAAATGGGGGCAGCAGAGGAGCCTGTAGAGGGGAACAAGTCATATCACCTGCTCTGGTATGAAGCTACGTCAGGTCAGTGCAGTGATCTCAGGGATAAACCTTATCCATCAATTCCAATGAAATTACAGAGGAGTGTAAGGCACGAATAAACCCTTTGTATTTACACAAATTAGATTGACTGAAATATCAGGTTTGCAACTTATTATCCAGGCTCAGATTATAGAATACAAAGTAAAGGTACAATGCCAAGTCACAAAGTTCTAGCTGTCTTACTTTACACAATACACTTATTTTGTTAACTTATATGTGTTGTGTACTTAATCTTGGATACACTTCATTTTTCCATGAATCCTAACTGCAACATCAAGCTGTAACTAACCCCTCAGCTTGTGGACCACAGAGTCTTTCAGTCCGGTGATGTTATTGGTGGCAGTGCAGGTGTAGTTCCCAATATGTAGCGCCTCCATCCTCTCTATGACGTACAGTGTGTTGTTAACACCTGTCTCTGTCCTGTTGAACATCCAGGTGAATGTAGCAGGAGGGATAGAGTCAGCCGAACAGCTCAGAGTTACCCTGTATCCTGTTGGTGCTGCTATTGGTCCATATACTGAAATGTTCTGGGGTCCAACTGCAACATGGTCAAATAAAATAAGGATCAATGCAATAAACAAAATACTTATTCCGTGGGTCTATACACTGTTTAAAAGCAAAGGCAACATCCAGTGAGTTGATAATTGACACAAGGTTGCCAAGCACAATCACAATCACTCCTGGAATTAGGATCTAGTAAGCAGTACTCACAGTTGACGGTCAGGTTGTGGGATGCTGTCCGGTTGCTGACAGGGTTGCTGACTAAACACTCATATTCTCCGTTGTCAATGTCCTGAACAGGACTGAGATAGACTGTCCTGTTGTCTGCAGAGAAGATGATATTGTTGCTGGGACACAGAGGGAGGCCATCTTTGATCCACTGTATGCAGCTGATGTTGCCAGCAGCCTCACAGGTCAGGTTGGTGGAGCTTATGCCAGCTATCAGGGTGGCTGGGGAGCTATTGATGGTGGCAGCAGATAGCAACACTGTAAAGAGGTTAACAGCATGGGGAGAGTAAGACGGGTACAGTACATATGAATAATCTGTCTTAATGTATACAATTTTTATATTCATAGCTGAAAAAAATGCCTTGGTGAGTCTAAGATACGGTGATGTGACTGCCAAGAATAGAACTCTGGCCCACCATAGACATCCAGAGTGATAGCTCCTTGTAACTCCAGAGCCCCGTCTGGTATGATGCTGACTCTGTATTCCCCTTGGTCCCTCAGGCCCAGGTTCCACAGCTCCAGAGAGCCAGTGGTTCTGTCCAGACTGATCCGGTCTTTGTGGTCAGCATTAGTAATGTTGACCGTAGTAGAGGTGATGATGTTGACCCTGTTGAAGGTCCAGCTCACTGAGATAAAAGGTTTGGCTGGTGGACTGAGGGTTGTGGTGAACTTCACTCTCCCTCCTATGGCTCCAGTCAATGGTCCTGGCGGTAACACATTCTGACCTACACACAGACCTGGACAGGACAGAGGGAGGAGGAAGGAAATGTAATCATGTACACATAAGATGTAACAATACATGAAAAGAAAAACAAAACATTTAAATATTTTTAAGTAAATGGGCTTATGTAAAAACCTTGCTTGTGAAATACACAAAAAAATAGTATTGTCCAGTATCGCTATAGCTAGTTAAATAGTTTCAGCAGGTAAACTATTTGAATAACACCCTTCAAAACCTATTATGTTTTGCATGTTAATTGTAGCAATAGGCATACCTGATGTTAGAAACACAATGGCTGCTGTGAAAAGTGTATAGTCCATGGTGAAGGATGGCTCTGTCTAATGGAAGTACCTATAGTGTTGACCAGACCATGTTCCTACTCCTTTTATATTCCTATACCCCTCTGATTGTCCCCTCTGAAGACAAGGCCCGGCCCTAGCTTTATGATATTGCTGTGTACACACATTACAATGCCCTCAGGGCATTTCCACTCTAAGAAGTTATTGGAGGTCACGTTGATGAGTGGAAAATAACATCCAATTGCTTTGTAGAGACTTCCTCTTTAGGTCTTTATCTGTACCATTTACCATTGAGACAATAACCTATCCTATTGATGATTAATTCCTATTGGCTTTGGTCTATCTGAGTGATCAATGGAGGCTTCAACAATCTAATGAACTCAATAAAGCCTAAAATGGAACTAGATGAAATGAACCCTTCTGTTTCTTAATCCAGTGCACTGTCTACTAACAATATATATAATGATCAAAGAGTAGAGGTGCTGAATATCAAGAAGATACTTGATAGAATCCTAAAATGCGATATTTGGTACATAATGGAGATAGTATACATTATTTAGATACAGGTTAAAGGTCCAATGCAGTCATTTTTATCTCAATATCAAATTATTCTGGCTAACAATTAGGTACCTTACTATAATGGTTTCAATTAAAATGATCGAAAATAAACAAAATAATTGCTTCTTAGCAAAGAGTACTTTCTCAAGTAAGAATTTTGCCTGGACTGTCTGGGAGTGGTCTGAGAGGGGAAGGGAAAACTGAAAATGTGCTGTTATTGGTAGAGAGATTTGGAACTCTCTTTCTTATTGGTCTATTAACTAATTTACCACCTAGTGATGTCACCAGGCAGGCAAAAACTCGATCCCACCAAAACAGACTGAAATTTCGGGCGATCTTTTCAAACGGCTCTTACACTAAAAGAGCATTATCATAATTTTCACAATTTCACAGTATTATTCCAACCTCATAGTGTGGCAATATACTCTGAGTGTACAAAATATTTGGAAAACCTTCCTAATAATGAGTTGCACCCCCTTTTGCCCTCAGAACAGCCTCAATTTGTTGGGACATGGACTCTACAAGTTATCGAAAGTGTTCCACAGGGATGCTTGCCCATGTTGACATCAATGCTTCCCACAGTTGTGTCAAGTTGGCTGGATGTCCTTTGGGTGGTGGACCACTCTTGAAACACACAGAAAACTGTTGAGTGTGAAAAACCCAGCAGCATTGCAGTTCTTAACATACTCAAACTGGAGCGCCTGCCACCTACTACCATAACCAGTTCAAAGGCACTTCAGTCTTTTGTCTTGCCCTTTTCACCCTCTGAATGGCACACATACACAATCCATGTCTCAGTTGTCTCAAGGCTTAAAAATCCTCCCCTTCATTTACCCTGATTGAAGTGGATTTAGCAAGTGACATCACTAAGGTGTCATAGTGTTGTTTTGGACACTCATAGTCATGTTTTGGACACTTTGTGTATATAAAACACAGAAAAATCACATTTTTGACTGCACTGGGCCTTTAAACACATTTCAGTCAAAATTGACCTACATCAGTGATTCATACAACAGAAGTTT
Source organism: Oncorhynchus kisutch (assembly GCF_002021735.2). Lineage (NCBI taxonomy): Eukaryota > Metazoa > Chordata > Actinopteri > Salmoniformes > Salmonidae > Oncorhynchus > Oncorhynchus kisutch. The sequence goes on along the minus strand of NC_034186.2, from coordinate 71,707,045 downwards.
ACCAGGTTTACAAGGTTATGTTTGGAAGTTGTGTTTGAGCAGGGTCAGTCATTGTGATGCATTCCAACGCAAGGAGGATCAAAGACACTAGACGAGTGGTAAAGCACAGGGTCAGAGGTCAGGTGCCACAATACGGAGCGAATGAAAATCTTCAAACAACCAAGAAAAACTCCACTGATTTATTTGGGAGACACTTGTCTCTCCCTATTGTACAACCATGAAAACCAGCTAGGTTTGGGCAAGATTTGTCAGTATGTCTGAAAACCAGGAAACAATGTTGATGATAGGATCCCTTGAGAGAGTATTGAAACTGATTTACATTTTTTTACACAATAAACAAAACATTTACTGCATGACAAAGTTAACCTTAAATGCTAACTCCTGTCTTGTGGTTGCTCAAAAGGAAAATGCACGATTGTACACACTGTAGGTATCCTTTACAACACGTGTGATTGTACATACAGTGCATTCGGAAAGTATTCAGACCCCTTGACTTTTTCCACACTTTGTTACGTTACAACCTTATTCTAAAATGTATTAAATATCATCAATCCACACACAATACCCTATAAGGACAAAGCAAAAACAGGTTTTTAGAATTTCTTGCAAATTGATAAAAAAACAAAAAAAACAGGCTAGGCCACTCAAGGACATTCAGAAACTTGTCTCAAAGCCACTCCTGCATTGTCTTGGCTGTGTGCTTGGTTCGTTGTCCTGATGGAAGGTGAACCTTCGCCCCAGTCTGAGATCGTGAGCACTCTTTAGCAGGTTTTCATCAAGGATCTCTCTGTACTTTGCTCCGTTCATCTTTCCCTCAGTCTTGACTAGTCTCCCAATCCCTGTCTCCCAAACATCCCTACAGCATGATGCTGCCACCACCATGCTTCACCGTAGAGATGGTGCCAGGTTTCCTCCAGATGTGACGCTTGGCATTCATGGTCTGAGAGTCCTTTAGGTGCCTTTTGGCAAACTCCAAGAGGGCTGTCATGTTCCTTTTACTGAGGAAGGGTTTCCGTCTGACCACTCTACCATAAAGGCCTGATTGGTGGAGTGCTGCAAAGATGGTTGTCCTTCTGGAAAGTTCTCCCATCTCCACAGAGGAACTATGGAGCTCTGTCAGAGTGACCATCGGGTTCTTGGTCACCTCTCTGATGAAGGCCCTTCTCCTCTGATTGCTCAGTTTGGCCAGGCGGCCCAGCTCTAGGAAGAGTCTTGGTGGTTCCAAACGTCTTCAATTTAAGAATGATGGAGGCCACTGTCTTCTTGGGGACCTTCAATAATCCAGACATTTATTGCTACCCTTCTTCAGATCTGTGCCTCAACACAATCCTATCTCGGAGTTCTACAGACAATTCCTTCGACCTCATTGCTTGGTTTTTGCTCTGACGTGCACTGTCAACTGTGGGACCTTATATAGACAGGTATGTTCCTTTCCAAATCATGTCCAATCAATTGAATTTACCACTGGATGATCAATGGAAACAGGATGCCCCTGAGCTCAATTTCAAGTCTCATAGCAAAGGGCCTGAATACTTATATAAATATTGTATTTCAGTTTTGTATTTGTAATACATTTACCAACATTTCTAAAAACCTGTTTTCACTTTGTCATTATGGGGTATTGTGTGTAGATTGAGGAGGATATTTTTTAGTTAATCTGTTTTAGAATAAGGCTGTAATGTAACAAAATGTGGAAAAAGGCAAGGGGTCTGAATACTTTCCGAATGCAATGTAGGTACAAAACATGTGTGATGGTATAGAAAAGCACAATTCCACATTGACTAAATTGTCCAGGTAATCTGTGTCAGATGGTTCTCCATTTCCTGACATGGGTTTATGTGGGAGCTTGGCGCCACCCTGACGTCACTATACATACACACCTCAGAGTATTCACTGAAACTGGCCACTCCAAGTCAACACACATTCCTATAGACAGGAAGCATGAGGCCAGAGAACTCTATATGTAATGGGACTGGCCAACAAAATCTTTCTTTTAGTGCCTATTCCTTAAGCACGCACGCGCACACATTCACGCACGCACACACACGCACACACACAACTTCAGACAGTGAGTTCAATGTGGCTGAATCCTTTGTATGGAAGTATGTTTGTGTAAAGGCAATACTGGTGGCAGGTGGCAGGTAGCCTAGTGGTTAAGAGCATTGGCCAGTAACTGAAAGGTTGCTGGTTCGAATCCCCAAGATGACTAGGTGAAAAGTCTGTCAATGTGCCCTTGAGCAAGGCACTTAACCCAAATTGCTCCTGTAAGTCACTCTGGTTAAGAGTGTCTGCTAAATGACTTTAAAAAATGACAAATAAAATGACTAAATGACAAAAAATGTACTGTATCTGGCCAAGCTTGTGGAGCCATGTTCCATTTACAGCCTATTCATTCTCATCATTATGATGTTTGAATTTAATATGTGGCTATTTTTCAACCTCATTAATTTAACAAGTGTAGATAATGGAACTGAATGAGTATACAAAGCTTGAAACGTCAATACAAGGTTTACTATACATCTTGGTGTGTTCAATCAGGGCAAATCCCCCTCTCTGACCCCTGTCTTACTCCCTCCTGGCCAGTGGAGGAGGCATTGTCTGCTGCCTGATTAAAATTAATAATCTACAGTAGAGTTTGTCTGTTTTATTAGGGTCAATATGTCATAATGTTAGCGTATCTATGCTGTTGCTTCAGTCTGTGTATGACTGTTTTGTGCTGTGTTTTGGGTGGACTCCAGGGAGAGTAGCTGGTTGGGATACGAGGTCGAACCACATCAAATTGTATTTGTCACATACATATGATTAGCAGATGTTAATGCGAGTGTAGCGAAATGCTTGTGCTTCTAGTTCCGATCATGCAGTAATATCTAACAAGTGTAAAGAAATGAATAAGAATATGTACGTATAAGTATATGGATGAGCGACGGCCGAACGGCATAGGCAAGATGCAGTAGATGGTATAGAGTAGAGTATATACATATGAGATGAGTAATGTAGGGTATGTAAACATTATATAAAGTGGCATTGTTTATAGTGACTAGTGATACATTTATTACATCCAAGTTTTAACTATTAAAGTGGCTAGAGATTTGAGTCAGTATGTTGGCAGTAGCCACTCAATGTTAGTGGTGGCTGTTTAACAGTCTGATGGCCTTGAGATAGAAGCTGTTTTTCAGTCTCTCGGCCCCAGCTTTGATGCACCTGTACTGACCTCGCCTTCTGGATGATAACGGGGTGAACAGGCAGTGGCTCGGGTGGTTGTTGTCCTTGATGATCTTTTTGGCCTTCCTGTGACATCAGGTGGTGTAGGTTTCATGGAGGGCAGGTAGTTTGCCCCCGGTGATGCGTTGTGCAGACCTCACTACCCTCTGGAGAGCCTTACGGTTGAAGGCGGAGCAGTTGCCGTACCAGGCTGTGATACAGCCCAACAGGATGCTCTCGATTGTGCATCTGTAAAAGTTTGTGAGTGCTTTTGGTGACCCTCACAAGGCTGCCGGCCCTCGCAAGGCTGCCGGCCCAGACGACATCCCTAGCCGCATCCTCAGACTAAGTCCTGAGTGCAGAGGAGATGTGAAGCCACTAGAGGGTGATCTGCTCCTAGTCCATCTTGGAGGGACCAAAGGCCCTCTTTCTGTCTGTAAGGGCAGATCAGTGACGTGTGAAAACTAGACTGTTAGGAGGCCATAATACCTACATTAATGTTGATAAAGGGGATAATATGTAGCGTCTAGGGAAAGGCCAAACACTGTGCGTTCTATATGGGTCTGACAACTAAATTTTGTGACAGGCTGGTCATACACCAGTCTTCTATTGATAAAGGGAGAGTTGGGATGTGCAAAAATAACATTTTCAATTCAGATTATGTCTATCAATACACACTTGAAATATGACAAATATAAGCACCCACCAAATGATGTATTATTATTTATTGCTGGTCTGACACAAAATACACTGTTGAGAAGGAATTGTTACAAGGATTAAATGTCAGGAATTGTGAAAAACGGAGTTTAAATGTATTTGGCTAAGGTGTATGTAAACTTCCGACTTCAACTGTTTGTCTATCTATCTTTATCTTATCTATATTTCATATATCTACTGTAGGTGTAGCTATGTTTTTTTTAATACACAAGGTTTATCTTTGTTGTTATATTTTGTTTTTACAACTGTTGCAGCTGTTGCCTTATAAATATGGTTTTAACAACATTATTAACAGAATTAGAGTACTCTAACTGCTGTCCCCTTTCTGATCCCACTTTACAGGTTCCTTTCCACTTTCCTTCTCTTGCTGTTACAGTAGATTTAAGTGGAGGTAGAAAATAACCTTGACTTTCATACTTTAGCAATGATACAGCATAAAGACCATATCTATAAGGCAAAAGCTACAACAGTACATTGTCATCCACCTGAGCTCAACCCTGTTGATGCTGTCCTCTATTGATTTGAACCACCCTTTGGCTTGACCCTTAACCCTCACAAAGTTTTTCAGATGAACAATTGAGAGCATCCTGTCTGGCTGTATCACCGCCTGGTACGCCAACTGCACCGCCCGCAACCACGGGGCTCTCCAGAGGGTGGTGAGGTCTGCCCAACGCATCACCGGGGGCAAACTACCTGCCCTCCAGGGCACCTACAGCACCCGATGTCACAGGAAGGCCAAAAATATAATCAAGGACAACAACCCCCCGAGCCACGGCCTGTTCACCCTGCTATCATCCAGAAGGCTAGGTCAGTACTGGTGCATCAAAGCTAGGACCAAGAGACTGAAAAACAGCTTCTATCTCAAGGCCATCAGACTGTTAAATAGCCATCACTAGCCGGCTTCCACCCAGTTACGCAACCCTGCACCTTAGATGCACCTTAAGTTTATATACATAGACTTGGAATCACTGGCCACTTTAATAATGTTTAAATCATGTTTACATACTGCTTTACTCATCTCATATGTATATACTGTATTCTATTTTATTCTACTATATTTTTTGTCAATGCCACTCAGACATTACTCAATCTAATATTTATATATTTCTTAATTACATTATTTTACTTTTAGATGTGTGTATTGTTGTGAATTGTTAGATACTACTCCACTGATGGAGCTAGGAACACAAGCATTTCGCTACACCTGCAATACCATCTGCTAAATATGTGTATGTGACCAATAAAATTAGATTTGACATTTTCTATATTGAAGCTGAGTTGTGTTCATTAGAGCACACAGCATAACAAAATGTGTTGAAAATAAATACGTAAAATAAAAGCATTTGGTAAAAGTATTCTACCTCCTGGAGCCCCAGACCGAGGGTGATTGACCGTCATGTTGAACTTCCTCCATTTTCGAATAATTGCGCCAACAGTTGTTGCCTTCTCACCAAGCTGCTTGCCTATTGTCCTGTAGCCCATCCCAGCCTTGTGCAGGCCTACAATTTTACCCCTGATGTCCTTACACAGCTCCCTGGTCTTGGCCATTGTGGAGAGGTTGGAGTCTGTTTGATTGAGTGTGTGGACAGGTGTCTTTTATACAGGTAACGAGTTCAAACAGGTACAGTTAATACAGGTAATGAGTGGAGAACAGGAGGGCTTCTTAAAGAAAAACGAACAGGTCTGTGAGAGACGGAATTCTTACTGGTTGGTAGGTGATCAAATACTTATGTCATGCAATGAAATGCAAATGAATTACTTAAAAATCATACAATGTGATTTTCTGGATTTTTGTTTTAGATTCCGTCTCTCACAGTTGAAGTGTACCTATGATAAAAAATTACAGACCTCTTCATGCTTTGTAAGTAGGAAAACCTGCAAAATCGGCAGTGTATCAACTACTTGTTCTCCCCACTGTAGAGGATTGATCCAGTGGTAGGTCTTCTCGCATGTTGACTGGCAACAGCTGTTTTTATTGCATGACAAGTCTACTGCAGAACTATACTGAACAAAAATCAGTCAATTCATATAAATTCATTAGGCCCTAATGTATGGATTTCACATGACTGGGCAGGGGTGCAGCCATGGGTGGGCCTGGGAGGGCATAGGCCAACTTGTTATGTTGTTGTTCAGACATCTTAGGAGTCAGACACTTTCATTTTATTCCATGGACACTTTTGTTATCTACATGTTTGTTCAGAAGACTTACTACTGTTCCCAAAATATTTATATTACTCATAAATACACTACATGATCAGAAGTATGTGGTGTTTGTCAAACATCTCATTCCAAAATCATGGGCATTAATATGTAGTTGGTCCACCCTTTGCTGCTATAACAGCCTCCACTCTTTTGGGAAGGCTTTCCACTAGATGTTGTAACAAAGCTCCGGGGTCTTGCTTCCATTCGGCCACAAGAGTATTAGTGAGGCCGGGCACTGATGTTCCGCAATTAGGCCTGGCTCGCATTTGGTGTTCCAATTCACCCCAAAGGTGTTCGATGGGGTTGAGGTCAGAGCTCTGTGCAGGCCTGTCAAGTTCTTCCACACCAATCTCAAAAAGCCCTTTCTGTATTGTGAGCGGACCAAGTAATTGGGCATCACTCTAAAGCGGGAAGGTGGAATAAACGAGTCAGGAGTAGGTTTTCTTCACTGAACACAGTTCTCTATTGAGGGCATTTGGTCAACACAAACACTCCAACATAATCAATGAAAATCTCCCAAGGAAAAACATACATCTTCTTCACCAGATGAAACAGGAACACAATATGATTATCTTTAAACTACAACAAAAGTCACGGGATTGTCACCGTCTTAGTGGTTCTTCATGGATAGCACCTCTGTCTCGGTGGCCATCTTCCGCAGATAGTTTCCACCCCTCTCTGCTGGTTCCATACTCTCTCTTATAGGGGAAGGAGAATATGTCAGCTGTGCTTAATTGACTCTGGTTACCTTGTCTCCCATGCCTTGTTGGGCTACTATACGTGAGCCCAGCCTGCCCTCTGGTGGTCCTTCCACAGTATTGACCTCGCTTTGTGCACGGGGGCATTGTCATGCTAAAACAGGAAAGGGCCTTCCCCAAACTGTTGACACAAAGTTGGAAGCACAGAATTATCTCGAATGGCATTGTATGCATTTGCTTAAGATTTCCCTTCACTGGACCAAAGAGGCATAGCCCAAACAATGAAAAACAGCCCCAGACCATTATTCCTCCTCCACCAAAGTTTACAGTTGGTACTATGCATTTGTTGCTCCTACACGGTTCAGCTTCACAATAACAGGACTTACAGTTGTCCAGGGCAGCTCAAGCAGGGCAAAACATTTGACGGATTTACTCGTTGGAAAGGTGGCATCCTATGACAGTGCCACGTTGAAAGTCACTGAGCTTTTCAGTAAGGCCTCTCTATGTTTGTCTATGGAGATTGCATGGTGGTGTGCTCAATTTTATACACTTGTCAGCTACGGGTGTGGCTGAAATAGCAAAATCATTCATTTGAAGGGTGTCTACATACTTTTGTGTATATAGTCTACCTGGATAAGGGCGCATGAGGCTATCATGTAGAGGGAAAGCTGCATCTCCCATTAAAACATGAGGACTTGCTGCTGTGGTACCAGTCAGGACAGCAGGCAGTGATAAATCAAGGGTCTTTTTCAGCAGTTTCGACCCAAAATAACTATTTTGAAACACTCTGTCATAGCTCTCTTGGCCGTATGCACCTATATCCACCATTGTGAACCTGTAGTGGGCATCTTCTCTCTCCTTATCTCGCCTATTATACTGTATGTGTTGCTAGGTTGATTAAATCTAGTAGATCTGGGGCAATTCACAAACATTTACTTTTCTCGCCAGTCAAGTGACCCTCTGTGTACAGCCCCGATGAATTGCAACTCAATATTATGAAGGTGTTCCTAACGTTTTGTACACTCTGTGTATGTGCTGAACCGAGCAGCTGCAATTTCCTTTCTGGAGTAGGTTTAATTTCATTGGTAGGAGCAAGAGGGTGGAGTTTTATTGTGCAGCCTCTGAGGCTGGATTGTCTGGGAGGTGGCTTCCAGGGCAAAAAGAAGAGTCTTTCAACTGGGTGTGTTCACCAAACTAAAGCGTACACAGTAGCTACTATACATGCATCTGTCTAGTGGTTCGAATGGATTCTCCACCCTTTAACTTTTACCTTTCACTATGTTTTCATGTTGTAGGTAAGACCAATATAATTTATAGATTTTTGTAGATGGCACATTTGTACTGTGAAATGTATACACAGTATTGAGTAATGTGCTGCTTACATTCATTTAAAATATTTTAATTAGTCGTTTTTATTTACATTTACATTCTGAATGTTGGAATTTAAGATATGTATAGTGTAATTGTTTTATCAACCTACAAAACAATACAAATGCATGGACTACTACTTGAGTTGGTATGCCATAGAGTTGAAATAGTGGATAATTCAGGAAATAATTGTTACTCAAACCTATGCTTGTCTCTCCAGGGTTGTGTTATGGAAAAGGTTTGTTACCAGCAGATTCCATGGTCGGGGAGGTTTCACACAATGTGACATTCACAATTGTTAATCCACCAAGCACACCATTTAGGGTAGTAGCCTGGACAACTAATGGTACTAATGTAATAACCAGTGGTGGCAGCGGGGCTGACGATATAGGGACTGGATATGTAGGAAGAATCACTTTGAACTCTACTACTGGATCTCTGGAACTCAGGAATCTAGTCCTGAGTGACACAGGAGAATATGTAGTCACTATATTAGCAGTTGGACAACCAAAGGAAGGGACTGCTACATTGAGGGTGTATGGTGAGTACTTTGTGTTGCTGCAGTCATTCTCTGACAATACCAATTTGGTTTTACATCAGCGGTACACTCCACACACTATACCTTGAATTCTAATTACAGTAAGCCTTATATTATCTTTACAAGGAAGGCTGGATTTTCCAAAATGTGTCACCTGTACTGTACCATAATACTGATACACCATCCTTTAGGAATGATTTTGAAATACAGTACATTTTTCCTCCCTATGTACTTTTTTTTCAGTAAATATATAATTGTTACTGGCAATTTGCTGGTTCAAGTTACAATTGGTCAATACTGTTGAGCTCTTCTGGATGGAACAGATCCAAGTGCTCCATTCAAATGAACAATCTGTAAAAAATCTGGCCAAACACTCTATGGCTTTGGATCAGATTGTTTTCTAAGCCAATAGGAAGTTGTTATTGTGTTTTTAACCCACAGCGCCAGTCTCCAAGATGACAATAACTGCCAACAACATAGACTTAGTGGAGTTCAACAGCTCTGTCAGTCTGTCCTGCTCCTCCTCTGGCACCTCCCTCTCTTACCGCTGGCTGAATGGCAGCTCAGAGTTCACAGCCAGTGATGGAGTTCAGCTTGATGATGGAAACAGCACTCTCACCATAGTCAGAGTGACCCGGTATGACCAGGGGCCGTTCTGGTGTATTGTCTCCAACCCCATCAACAGTGACAATGAGAGTATAACCCTCACCATCAGCTGTGAGTCTCTAACCTGCATGTCTTATCCTTCTAAGTGAACTGCATGTGGAAAGAGATACAGTATGTGTAAACATTGTTTACCTGTGTACTTCATCTTGTAATTTCTTGAGTTTGCTTCCCATAGTGGCAATTCAACTGAAAAATAACAAGACATCAAACATCTTGAAAATAACTCCCCTTGTTCTGGCATAGAAAAAAACATTCCTGTTTAGTATGCAAATTCCCTTCATCCTATTCTAACATCTTCCACTACCATAAACATTTGGAGACAGTTGTGGTGTGCCTTTGGCGATAGGACGCTTGATCTAGATAGATCCACTTTTACATTCATGACATTGATGAATGTGGTCTACAGTATTAGAAATGTAGATTACTTTTGGTCATCCTTATTTTTTAGCAAAGGTGTTTGACATGGACCATTTATTACAGATGGTCCAGAAAACATAACATTGAAGGTGACCCCTCTAGATGTACTGTATGGATCAGGGTCAGACCTCACTCTGTCCTGCTCATCTGAGTCCAGTCCTCCTGCCCAGTTTCAGTGGGCTCTGAATGGAGAACTGCTGTCCAATCAGGGACCAGTACTCAGGCTGGAGAAAATCCAGGCCAATCAGAGTGGTAGGTACAGCTGCTGGGCCCATAATACCAGAACCCTGAGGTACCAGACATCTGAGCCCTCTGACATCACTGTGCTGGGTAAGTGGTAGCTGTGACACAAAATCCACATTGTACTATTTACCGGTGTTTGTAGTTCTGTGGGGTAGTGTCAGCGGTTCTGTCCAGAACTGAATGTTTCAGACTTCAACAATTGACATTTTAAATAGCTCTGAGATTTCCCACACTCAACCATGCATCTTTTGAAAAATATTTCCAGTTGTAATAACAGCTGGGTATTCAGTGTGTGCCCAAAAACTCACCAGTCCTGGCCATGATCTCACTTTGCAAAGTTAGCCTTGTGTGCCAGTGTGCTCCAATGCATGTGTCAATGCGAGAGCTGTGTGTCATTTTTTGGGGAACCCCAGAGAACTCCAATGACTGTAAACAACAAAAGGGATTTTGATTCATGGCTAGGTAAGTAGGAAAGAGGAATAGACAGTTATTGGAGAAAACAAAGACTGGCTTTGATGTTTTCATTGGTACAGGAAAGTCACAGCTGATATTTGGTCTTTGTTACATCAATGTGAGTTTTGTGCTTACTAATGGAAAGCCTGACTCACACAGTCGATGTTCAGATGTGTCTGTTACTTGAACTCTGAAGCATTTATTTTGGCTGCAATCTGAGACTAGTAACTCTAATGAATTTATCCTCCGCAGCAGAGGTAACTCTGGGTCTTCCTTTCTTGTGGCGGTCCTCATGAGAGCCAGTTTCCTCAAAGCACTTGATGGTTTTTGCAACTGCACTTGAAGAAACTTTCAAAGTTCTTGAAATGTTCCTCATTTACTGACTTAAATGTCTTAAAGTACACTTTTTTGGTTACTACGTGAATTCCATATGAGTTATTTCATAGTTTTGATTTCTCAACTTTTTACAATGTAGAAAATAGTCAAAATAATGAAAAACCTTTAAATGAGTAGATGTGGCCAAACTTTTGACTGGTACTGTATGTACAGAATGTAAGACTAAAACAGGCTTTTTGTAGAGTTGTTCACTATTAGTAAAACAAGGGTAATGTATAAACTACATTATTGCCTTTCTCATTCAAGTAACCATTCCTGTACTCCTTTTCACAGAAAGAATATCTAGTGCTAAACTCACAATTTCCCCAAACCCTCCAATCATCGAAGGGGGTTCTGTCACCTTAACCTGTGATGCTTCTGGCTCCATCAGCAACAGAGACTGGAGGAAGGATGGTCAGCCTCTGTCTCCTAGTGAAAGAATCATCTTCTCTGAGGATAATAAGACCGTTTCTATCAGTCCTTTGAATTTAACAGATTCTGGAATATTCCTGTGTCATCTCGCCAACCTTCTCAGCAATGAGAATGCATCTTACAATCTCACTGTTAATTGTGAGTATGACACAACCTATACAGTGGGGCAAAAAAGTATTTAGTCAGCCACCAATTGTGCAAGTTCTTTGTGCAAGTTCTTAAAAAGATGAGAGAGGCCTGTAATTTTCATCATAAGTACACTTCAACTATGACAGACAAAATGAGGGGAAAAAATCCAGAAAATCACATTGTAGGATTTTTAATGAATTTATTTGCAAATTATGGTGGAAAATAAGTATTTGGTCAATAACAAAAGTTTATCTCAATACTTTGTTAAATACCCTTTGTTGGCAATGACAGAGGTCAAACGTTTTCTGTAAGTCTTCACAAGGTTTTCACACACTGTTGCTGGTATTTTGGCCCATTCCTCCATGCAGATCTCCTCTAGAGCAGTGATGTTTTGGGGCTGTTGCTGGGCAACATGGACTTTCAACTCCCTCCAAAGATTTTCTATGGCTTTGAGATCTGGAGACTGGCAAGGCCACTTCAGGACCTTGAAATGCTTCTTACGAAGCCACTCCTTCGTTGCCCGGGCGGTGTGTTTGGGATCATTGTCATGCTGAAAGACCCAGCCACGTTTCATCTTCAATGCCCTTGCTGATGGAAGGAGGTTTTCACTCAAAATCTCACGACATGGCCCCATTCATTCTTTCCTTTACACGGATCAGTCGTCCTCATCCCTTTGCAGAAAAACAGCCCCAATGCATGATGTTTCCACCCCCATGCTTCACAGTAGGTATGGTGTTCTTTAGATGCAACTCAGCATTCTTTGTCCTCCAAACTAGATGAGTTGAGTTTTTCCCAAAAAGTTATATTTTGGTTTCATCTGACCATATGACATTCTCCCAATCTTCTTCTGGATCATCCAAATGCTCTCTAGCAAACTTCAGACGGGCCTGGACATGTACTGGCTTAAGCAGGGGGACACGTCTGGCACTGCAGGATTTGAGTCCCTGGTGGCGTAGTGTGTTACTGATGGTAGGCTTTGTTACTTTGGTCCCAGCTCTCTCCAGGTCATTCACTAGGTCCCCCCGTGTGGTTCTGGGATTTTTACTCACCGTTGTTGTGATCATTTGGACCCCACGGGGTGAGATCTTGCGTGGAGCCCCAGATCGAGGGAGATTATCAGTGGTCTTGTATGTCTTCCATTTCCTAATAATTGCTCCCACAGTTGATTTCTTCAAACCAAGCTGCTTACCTATTGCAGATTCAGTCTTCCCAGCCTGGTGCAGGTCTACAATTTTGTTTCTGGTGTCCTTTGACAGCTCTTTGGTCTTGGCCATAGTGGAGTTTGGAGTGTGACTGTTTGAGGTTGTGGACAGTTGTCTTTTATACTGATAACAAGTTCAAACAGGTGCCATTAATACAGGTAACGAGTGGAGGACAGAGGAGCCTCTTAAAGAAGAAGTTACAGGTCTGTGAGAGCCAGAAATCTTGCTTGTTTGTAGGTGACCAAATACTTATTTTCCACCATAATTTGCAAATAAATTCATAAAAAATCCTACAATGTGATTTTCTGGATTTTTTTTTTCATTTTGTCTGTCATAGTTGAAGTGTACCTATGATGAAAATTACAGGCCTCTCTCATCTTTTTAAGTGGGAGAACTTGCACAATTGGTGGCTGACTAAATACTTTTTTGCCCCACTGTAAGTAGTTAAGATTTCCTTGAGTTTGGACATAAGGGCAACATTTTGTATCAAAACACTTTGATACAATTATGCATGTAGATGTGAACTCACCAACCTAATCTGGAAGGTGAAGAAATGTGATTTTAAACTTCATGTAGTTTGCTGCTTTGAAATGATCTCCTCACCCGATGAGATGGCAACATGGCTTATTCAAAGTGTACTGTATATGCTCAATCTCATCGCTGTATGGTTCTGTCCCTGTTCTTTGCAGTGAAGGGATCAACACAAGGTGGACCGAATGTTGGTGCCATCGTTGGTGGTAGTTTGGGTGCAGTAGCTGTGGTTGCAGTGACAGCGATAGGTGTGGTGGCAGCTATGAAAAAGGGGTAAGTAACAGCATATCCTTGCTCTGTATGGTGTTTCATATTGGTTTAGCTTTTAAGCTCTATGCTTGAAATAGTTAGTCAGACAGCCAACTAGTTAGCTGAACCTTGACCCTTTAGGTTTGCTTAATGTGTGTCTCCCTGACCGATGGCTCAAAGTATAATAGGTGTTTGCTCATGATGAGACTGGCAGATTGAACTCAGACTTTAACTCTTGGAACCTAGTGCCAAGGTTGGAGGACCAGAAGAGAGATTTCCCTATTTAGTTGAGTTTTCATTTGTCAACTTCCTTGGTTGTCACCACTTCTCTCGAAACTGTTTATTATAGTACAGGGCTTGTAGAGGCTTGATCTTATCATACATTGGCTCAGGGATTTTCTTGCAAGAAATGGCTTTTCATGTAAGCAAACACACATTTCTGTAATCAGATATGAATTGAGGAGTAGTTGGTTATACTGTAATATGAGAGGGGTTCAAAATAAATAGATGTAAACAATGTGGCATTGGAGCTGTGAAAGGTCAATTGCAGGAAAGCATTTGACAATTTCTAAAAGGTAACTATAGACTGATAACAACCTAAGAATTGCTCCGGCCTGTGAATAGAAGAGAGGTGGAGTATGATTTACAGTAAAGGTGAAAGTTATATTCTCATAACAGGATATTATTCATCCTTCCTGTAGTTGGATGTCAGGGCTGGAGTTGTCAAGGTTATGAACAAATTATTTGTTGGTGGTTCAATGTCATTAATTTGCATTATCTGAATTATACGTGTACCTGAACATAACAATAGTAATTTCCCAAAGATACTGACTGCTACTTATTTTCAATTAGCTGCTTCAAGAAAATAACTTCCGGTGGAAGTACAGTTAGCAACAGTAAGTATAAGTTGTGTGTTTGTGCTTGCTATGCTATCACAGGCATCCATTTTGTAAATGAATCAAACATTTCTGTTTCCAGAAAAGGCAACTTGATGAACTTTTGGTATACATATATTTCTACTTTGTCTAATAGTCAACTGATCTCCATCTCTCTAGTTCCCAGCTGTGTAAATACTTAACGTCCTCTGTCTGTTTGGGAAAACAAACCTATCTCTCTGCTCCTGATTATCATAATCTTCTACAGACACAAAACAAACGAACTAACCATCATGCCTGTAATCTAAGGCAATGCTTTGATTGAAGGTGTGAGTATTAGCAGTCAATATTGATTAGTGCTTCATGATTGTGAAACCTACTCTACTGTAAAGTGCAATCCCATTTCTAAGTGGTATTTGTGTGTCATCCCAGCAGGTGAAAGCTCTACTAATGGAGGGGGGAAAGGAGGAAACCAGGTACTGTGCACTGTCATGTCATGCATTTAACTGTCATTGTTTTCTGTTTTCATAGCTTTGATAGGGTATTTGTTTAACTCACATGAATGTCATGCCAATGTATAATAAACTCAGCTAAAAAAGAAACAGCCATTTTTCTGGACCCTGTCTTTCAAAGATAATTTGTGAAAATCCAAATAACTTCACATATCTTCATTGTAAAGGGTTTAAACACGGTTTCCCATGCTTGTTCAACGAACCATAATCAATTAATGAACATGCACCTGTGGAACAGTCGTTAAGACACTAACAGCTTACAGAAGGTAGGCAATTAAGGTCACAATTATGAAAACTTAGGACACTAAAGAGGCCTTTCAACTGACTCTGAAAAACACAAAAAGAAAGATGCCCAGGGTCCCTGCTCATCTGCATGAACATGCCTTAGGCATGCTGCAAGGAGGCATGAGGACTGCAGATGTGGCCAGGGCAATAAATGTCAATGTCTGTACTGTGAGACGCCTAAGACAGCGCTACAGGGAGACAGGATGGACAGCTGATCATCCTCGCAGTGGCAGACCACGTGTAACAACACCTACACAGGATTGGTACATCCGAACATCACACCTGCGGGACAGGTACAGGATGGCTGAGTTACACCAGGAACGCACAATCCCTCCATCAGTGCTCAGACTGTTCGCAATTGGCTGAGAGAGGCTAGACTGAGGGCTTATAGGCCTGTTGTAAGGCATGTCCTCACCAGACATCACCGGAAACAACGTAGTCTATGGCCACAAACCCACTGTCGCTGGACCAGACAGGACTGGCAAAAACTGCTCTTCACTGACGAGTCACGGTTTTGTCTCACCAGGGGTGATTGTCGGATTCGTGTTTATCTTTGATGTAATGAGCGTTACACCGAGGCCTGTACTCTGGAGCGGGATCGATTTGGAGGTGGAGGGTCCGTCATGGTCTGGGGCAGTGTGTCACAGCATCATCGGACTGAGCTTCTTGTCATTGCAGGCAATCTCAACACTGTCCGTTACAGGGAAGACATCCTCCTCCCTCATGTGGTACCTTTCCTGCAGGCTCATCCTGACATGGCCCTCCAGCATGAGAATGCCCCCAGCCATATTGCTCGTTCTGTGCATGATTTCCTGCAAGGCCATGGCCAGCGAAGAGCCCGGATCTCAATCCCTTTAGGCATGTCTGGGATCTGTTAGATCGGAGGGTGAGGGCTAGGGCCATTCCCCAGAAATGTCCGGTAACTTGCAGGTGATTTGGTAGAAGAGTGAGGTAACATCTCACAGCAAGAACTGGCAATGAGGAGGAGATGCACTGCAGTAGTTAATGCAGCTGGTGGCCACACCTGATACTAACTTACTTTTGATTTTGACACCCCCCCCCCCTGGTTCAGGACCAATTATTCCATTTCTGTTAGTCACATGTCTGTGGAAAATAAACGCAGTTGACAGTGAGAGGACGTTTCTTTTTTTTCTGAGTTTATTTCCTTTATTTACAGTATTGACATCATTCAGGTGCACAGATAATTAACTGACCTGCCTTTGATACTGCCATTTTGTGTAAAAAGAGCTACACTCTGGGCGACATGTACGATATCATATCTTGTCTGGCTATCAGATATCATGATCAGAATAGTAGATTCTATCGTTGTATAAGACTATAATGATCATCACATATAAATATCTCATCACACAATGTAGAAGATGATGGGTCAGTATAATAGTTATACAATAACTATAAGATAATATACAGTAATAGCTTAAATGGCACCAGAGCCAAGCTCCTGGTCAGCTACAGTATATCTCCTGGCATTGTTCCTGCTAAGCCACAGTCTGACATTTAACCATGTGTATATATCCGCACATCATAGAGATAATCACACTTTCAGGCAGGGGTAGTATGCATTGCCTGTTTACTGTAAGGCTGAGGGAATTTGCTCCAGGAAGAGAATATTATATTGAGCTTGCACACAACTTTTCTTGTCAAGTATTTACAACAGACTGTTGCCTTGGCTACTCAGCGATGACAAATGTATGTCTCTCAAGTGCCATGAGCCCTAATGTGTCCATTTGGCTGCAATTTAATCTCTTCTAAAACTCAACCGAAAGAAATATAAAAGATATGAGGAACTATCTTCGTAATCAACAACACTGACCTCTTTCAAGATAATAATAGAAACATGACAACCTGCTCATAATGGCCTAGTCTGGTAACTGGTTCACTAGCTGTGTGACACACCTTCACTCCTGGCATACAAGGCTAGTAACGACCACACAGTTTGAGGGGATGTAACAAGTTCCCTGCCCTCAAGAAGTTGTACGAGAAATAACCAAAAAAAGTTGACTGAACTAACTCTGTGTTTGTAATTATCCACTGCTCTGGTGCTTATAGCTCTAGATGTGATGCAGTATAAAAAGGGCCCTGAGTTTGTCCTTGTCAGGTCATGGACTGAACTAAGACATGTCTCTCCTCTCTCCTCCTAGGAGCTGAACTATGCAGACATCACGCAATTCCAGAAGAGGGATGGTGGGTCAGTTCAGCTGGGGAACCTGGGTATTTCCTCCACAGAGTACGCTACGGTCAGAGTCAACAACAGGCCCGGTCAGCCGACCTAACCCACCTACCAGGCCCACCAATCCCAGTACACCCAGGTGAAAAAACCTGCCCATAAGCCTGCCCCTGATGCTGCATCCACCGTCTACTCAGACGTCCGAAGGAACTGACCAACCCTCCCTGTCAATCATCTGGACCAGTTGGGGTCAGTCAGGGTGACTAGGCCTGTTCAGACATGGTCAGTGAAGCCCCACAACCTTCTCTGTGTCAATGTGCCAACCAAACGTTTTCTAATAATGTATCCCTTATTAGGCCTGGAGATCCCTGGACAAACAATAATGTCAGTTGACCCCTTAGCTATTATCATTACATTGGGTGCTAATCTGTTTTAAAATGCATACTCAACTAATAGTAATGATAATGTCCTAATAGCTCATCAGATCGTGATGGATAGTGAATATATTGATATACACAAATAATACAGCTACATACACAATGTGCCATTAAAGATAGTCTCTCTAAATGCTCTTTTCAGTTCTCATACATACAGTACTGTTGAAGTAACTGTACTATACGACAAATAGTGAAAATCTTTAGCATGCATCCCATGATTTATTAGAACAGCAACACAGAGGAACACCAGTTCTCAGGGTGACATGGGTACCTTATCCCTGGTCATTTGCATGTATGGTGTACATGATACCTTATGTACTGTTAGATATGAAATAGCCCTGTGTGCAGTATGTGTACATGATAAATACTGTTTGCTTTGTTTATTAGCAATAGATGGCTCTCTCACTGTTGATTTGTTTGTCTGAGTGTACAGTGTGTGCATTCAATAATTATTTGGATCAATAATTTCCCTATGGCTATTTGATTATTAAAACACCCAGCCATGCATGGGAAGTTTTTAAACACCACACTACCCATTTAGCTTTAATAACAAAGCTGTATTTATTATTTGGGACATTTTCTACAGTGATGCTTGTACCTCAAACCTATTTCAATAACATATTACTATATTTTAAATTATTCAACTAATGTACAATATGAGAAAGTAGGCTTGATTTACAGTAAGATACTTGTACTTCTAGTTCCGACCGTGTAGCAATATTAACAAATAATCTAACAATTACACAACAACTACCTACTATATTTGTATGTTTAAATTATTAAATTAATGTACAATGTGTGAGAAAGCAGGCTTGATTTACAGTAAGATACATTTATTAATCTTTATGGTTTATTGTGGTTCCAAGCATTTTTGTTATTTGTGAATCCACGTATATTTGAGTCATTATGTATTTTGCAGCAAAAACAGAAGTGTCTGTATGCTTAAGAATGGTTTATTTAATGTCAAATGTACTGTACATGATTTAGTTCCATATCTACTACCAAACCAAACATTCCAGTTTATCTACTACCAAACCAATCATAGAGTTATGTAAGAACACAGGGGAAGGCACAGCGTGGGTAATTGCTATACTCCAACATCAAAGGCCCTCTCGGTCAACCCTCTCAATACACTTAGTAATTCCTTTGTACTCATATGAATCCATTGGTTCCTATGATGTCAATTTGGGCTTGTCATTGAAGTTTTATCATTCTGACCTGTATACTGCTACTGTACATACTGCACATGATTATTGTCATAATGAATTGTAGACTTGTCTGCCTTTAAAAAAAGAGGAATGCAACTATTTGTTTTGAAATAATTGCACTTTTATGGAAGAATTTACATTTTGATGCCAATAAATTATATTTGCTGTAACATGGTTAACATTTCTGTCTTGGATTGGCAGGGAATAAACACATGGGGTTCTGCTTTCAAATTGCTGTGTAGTACAGACAAAGTACAACTGAGACAAACTATTTGGGGTTTAAATTATTTAAACTAAAGAATCTTTAAGTAACAGATACTTAATTGTAATAATTAACTGTAATGAATGAGCTCCACGTATAATATGAAATCACTTCTCTCTTTTAGCAGTGTAATATTTCGGGAATTTACTCATTGAATATTTTAAAGCACTTCTCTCTTTTGAAGGGCAATTACACCACTTTCAACCTCATATTCATTATCTCTAGCACAAAACGAATCAAATCAAATCTAAATAAATTTGTCACATGCGCCGAACAGGTGTAGACCTTACAGGTGTAGACCTTACAGGTGTAGACCTTACAGTGAAATGCTTACTTACAAGCCCTTAACCAACAATGTGGTTTTAAGAAAATCTCTAAAGAAGTAAGAGACAGGATTTACAAATCGCTAAAGAGCAGCAGTAGATAACAATTGCTTGGCTGTATACATGGGGTACTGGTACAGAGTCAATGTGAGGTAATTATGTACATGAAGATAGAGTTATTAAAGTGGCTATGCATAGATAATAACAGAGAATAACAGCAGCACGGGGGGGAGGGGCAGTGCAAATAGTCTGGATAGCCATTTGATTAGCTGTTCAGGAATCTTATGGCTTGGGGGTAGAAGCTGTTTAGAAGCCTCTTGGACTTAGACTTGGCGCTCTGGTACCGCTTGCTGTGTGGTAGCTGCCATACCAGGCAGTGATGCAACCTGTCAGGATGCTCTCGATGGGGTAGCTGTAAAACCTTTTGAGGATCTGAGGACCCATGCCAAATCTTTTCAGTCTCCTGAGGGGGAATGTGTTTGTCGTGCCCTCTTCACGACTGTCTAGGTGTGTTTGGCCATTCTAGTTTGTTGTTGATGTGGACTCGATCTATAAAAAAGTGGTCAGATGAAGCAGATGCTAAACTACAGGACTGTTTTGCCAGCACAGACTGGAATATGTTCCGGGATTCTTCCGATGGCATTGAGGAGTACACCACATCAGTCACTGACTTCATCAATAAGTGCTGGAATATGGTTGCACATTTAACACTCTGATAGAAATGAGGTAAAACTGATATAGTTCCCCTGCATTAAAGTCGCCGTCCGCAACTTTAATGCTCTGGATGAGCGTTTCCCTGTTTGCTTATGGTGGAATAGAGCTAATTGAGTGCGTTTTTAGTGCCAACCTCAGTCTGTGATGGTATGTTGACAACTATGAAAAATACAGAGGAAAACAATCTAGGTAGATGGTATGGTCTACAGCTTATCATGAGATACTCTAGCTCAGGCAGGCAAAACCATGAGACTTCCTTAGATATTGTGCACCAGCTATTGTTTACAAATATGCATAGGCCCCCGCCCCGTGTCTCACCAGAGGCTGCTGTTCTGTCTTGCCAATAGAGTGTAAACCCACCAGCTCTTTGTTCTTAATGTCGTTCAGCCATGACTCAGTGAAACATATGATATCACAGTTTTTAATGTCCCGTTGGTAGGATATACAGTGGGGCAAATAAGTATTTAGTCAGCCACCAATTGTGCAAGTTCTCCCACTTAAAAAGATGAGAGAGGCCTGTACATTTTCATCATAGGTACACTTCAACTATGACAGACAAAATGAGAAAAAAAATCCAGAAAATCACATTGTAGGATTTTTTATGAATTTATTTGCAAATGATGGTGGAAAATAAGTATTTGGTCACTCGTTACCTGTATTAATGGCACATGTTTGAACTTGTTATCAGTATAAAAGACACCTGTCCACAACCTCAAACAGTCACACTCCAAACTCCACTATGGCCAAGACCAAAGAGTTGTCAAAGGACACCAGAAACAACATTTTAGACCTGCAAATGGGATGAACTGAAAGTACGTACAGTGGGGGGAAAAAGTATTTAGTCAGCCACCAATTGTGCAAGTTCTCCCACTTAAAAATATGAGAGAGGCCTGTAATTTTCGTCATAGGTACACTTCAAATATGACAGACAAAATTAGAAAAAAATTCCAGAAAATCATATTGTAGGATTTTTAATGAATTTATTTGCAAATTATGGTGGAAAATAAGTATTTGGTCAATAACAAAAGTTTATCTCAATACTTTGTTATATACCCTTTGTTGGCAATGACAGAGGTCAAACGTATTCTGTAAGCCTTCACAAGGTTTTCACGCACTGTTGCTGGTATTATGGCCCATTCCTCCATGGAGATCTCCTCTAGAGCAGTGATGTTTTGGGGCTGTTGCTGGGCAACACAGACTTTCAACTCCCTCCAAAGATTTTCTAAGGGGGTGAGATCTGGAGACTGGCTAGGCCACTCCAGGACCTTGAAATGCTTCTTACGAAGCCACTCCTTTGTTGCCCGGGCGGTGTGTTTGGGATCATTGTCATGCTGAAAGACCCAGCCACGTTTCATCTTCAATGCCCTTGCTGGTGGAAGGAGGTTTTCACTCAAAATCTCATGATACATGGCCCCATTCATTCTTTCCTTTACACGGATCAGTCGTCCTGGTCCCTTTGCAGAAAAACAGACCCAAAGCATGATGTTTCCACCCCCATGCTTCACAGTAGGTATGGTGTTCTTTGGATGCAACTTAGCATTCTTTGTCCTCCAAACACGACAAGTTGAGTTTTTACCAAAAAGTTATATTTTGGTTTCATCTGACCATATGACATTCTCCCAATCTTCTTCTGGATCATCCAAATGCTCTCTAGCAAACTTCAGACGGGCCTGGACATGTACTGGCTTAAGCAGGGGGACATGTCAGGATTTGAGTCCCTGGCAGCAGTGTGTTACTGATGGTAGGCTTTGTTACTTTGGTCCCAGCTCTCTGCAGGTCATTCACTAGGTCCCCCCGTGTGGTTCTGGGATTTTTGCTCACCGTTCTTGTGATCATTTTGACCCCACGGGGTGAGATCTTGCGTGGAGCCCCAGATCGAGGGAGATTATCAGTGGTCTTGTATGTCTTCCACTTCCTAATAATTGCTCCCACAGTTGATTTCTTCCAACCAAGCTGCTTACCTATTGCAGATTCAGTCTTCCCAGCCTGGTGCAGGTCTAAAATGTTGTTTCTGGTGTCCTTTGACAGCTCTTTGGTCTTGGCCATAGTGGAGTTTGGAGTGTGACTGTTTGAGGTTGTGGACAGGTGTCTTTTATACTGATAACAAGTTCAAACATGTGCCATTAATACAGGTAACGAGTGGAGGACAGAGGAGCCTCTTAAAGAAGAAGTTACACATCTGTGAGAGCCAGAAATCTTGTTTGTTTGTAATCAGTTTTTAGCCAGAGGGAGGGCATTTTCTTTCTCCCCACGTCACTGCAAATTTCATAGTGCACGAAAATCTATGTTTGAGGATTTCATTGAGTAGAACTTTATATATTTGTTTATAAAAAGTATAAAATTGTGCAGTTTTCACATATGTAGACACTGGTATTGTGCTGGAGATAATGAAATGAAAAGATATGAAAATGTATGCTCTCAAGACGTTCAGGATAAGAGTGTCTGCTAAATTACAAAAATGTGAAATGTAAAATGATGTTGAAAAGTGTTAGAATTGACAGTTGTGTTAAGTACTTATGTAAAAGTACTTTAAAGTACTACTTAAGTCGTTTTTTGAGTATCTGTACTTTAGTATTTATATTTTTGACAACTTTTATTTTTACTTCAATACACTCCTAAAGAAAATGATGTACTGTTTACTCCATACATTTCCCCTGACACTCAAAAGTACTCGTTACATTTTCAATGCTTAGCAGGACAGGAAAATGCTCCAATTCACACACATATAAAGAGAACATCCCTGGTCATCCCTACTGCCTCTGATCTGGCAGACTCACTAAACAGAGAACATCCCTGGTCATCCCTACTGCCTCTGATCTGGCAGACTCACTAAACAGAGAACATCCCTGGTCATCCCTACTGCCTCTGATCTGGAGGACTCACTAAACAGAGAACATCCCTGGTCATCCCTACTGTCTCTGATCTGGCAGACTCACTAAACAGAGAACATCCCTGGTCATCCCTACTGCCTCTGATCTGGAGGACTCACTAAACAGAGAACATCCCTGGTCATCCCTACTGCCTCTGATCTGGCAGACTCACTAAACAGAGAACATCCCTGGTCATCCCTACTGCCTCTGATCTGGAGGACTCACTAAACAGAGAACATCCCTGGTCATCCCTACTGCCTCTGATCTGGCAGACTCACTAAACAGAGAACATCCCTGGTCATCCCTACTGCCTCTGATCTGGAGGACTCACTAAACAGAGAACATCCCTGGTCATCCCTACTGCCTCTGATCTGGCAGACTCACTAAACAGAGAACATCCCTGGTCATCCCTACTGCCTCTGATCTGGAGGACTCACTAAACAGAGAACATCCCTGGTCATCCCTACTGCCTCTGATCTGGCAGACTCACTAAACAGAGAACATCCCTGGTCATCCCTACTGCCTCTGATCTGGCAGACTCACTAAACAGAGAACATCCCTAGTCATCCCTACTGCCTCTGATCTGGAGGACTCACTAAACAGAGAACATCCCTGGTCATCCCTACTGCCTCTGATCTGGAGGACTCACTAAACAGAGAACATCCCTGGTCATCCCTACTGCCTCTGATCTGGAGGACTCACTAAACAGAGAACATCCCTGGTCATCCCTACTGCCTCTAATCTGGTGGAATCACTAAACAGAGAACATCCCTGGTCATCCCTACTGCCTCTGATCTGGCGGACTCACTAAACAGAGAACATCCCTGGTCATCCCTACTGCCTCTGATCTGGCGGACTCACTAAACAGAGAACATCCCTGGTCATCCCTACTGCCTCTGATCTGGCGGACTCACTAAACAGAGAACATCCCTGGTCATCCCTACTGCCTCTGATCTGGCGGACTCACTAAACAGAGAACATCCCTGGTCATCCCTACTGCCTCTGATCTGGCGGACTCACTAAACAGAGAACATCCCTGGTCATCCCTACTGCCTCTGATCTGGTGGACTCACTAAACAGAGAACATCCCTGGTCATCCCTACTGCCTCTAATCTGGTGGAATCACTAAACAAAGAACATCCCTGGTCATCCCTACTGCCTCTGATCTGGAGGACTCACTAAACAGAGAACATCCCTGGTCATCCCTACTGCCTCTGATCTGGAGGACTCACTAAACAGAGAACATCCCTGGTCATCCCTACTGCCTCTGATCTGGCAGACTCACTAAACAGAGAACATCCCTGGTCATCCCTACTGCCTCTGATCTGGCAGACTCACTAAACAGAGAACATCCCTGGTCATCCCTACTGCCTCTGATCTGGAGGACTCACTAAACAGAGAACATCCCTGGTCATCCCTACTGCCTCTGATCTGGCGGACTCACTAAACAGAGAACATCCCTGGTCATCCCTACTGCCTCTGATCTGGAGGACTCACTAAACAGAGAACATCCCTGGTCATCCCTACTGCCTCTGATCTGGCGGACTCACTAAACAGAGAACATCCCTGGTCATCCCTACTGCCTCTGATCTGGCGGACTCACTAAACAGAGAACATCCCTGGTCATCCCTACTGCCTCTAATCTGGTGGAATCACTAAACAAAGAACATCCCTGGTCATCCCTACTGCCTCTGATCTGGAGGACTCACTAAACAGAGAACATCCCTGGTCATCCCTACTGCCTCTGATCTGGAGGACTCACTAAACAGAGAACATCCCTGGTCATCCCTACTGCCTCTGATCTGGCAGACTCACTAAACAGAGAACATCCCTGGTCATCCCTACTGCCTCTGATCTGGCAGACTCACTAAACAGAGAACATCCCTGGTCATCCCTACTGCCTCTGATCTGGAGGACTCACTAAACAGAGAACATCCCTGGTCATCCCTACTGCCTCTGATCTGGCGGACTCACTAAACAGAGAACATCCCTGGTCATCCCTACTGCCTCTGATCTGGAGGACTCACTAAACAGAGAACATCCCTGGTCATCCCTACTGCCTCTGATCTGGCGGACTCACTAAACAGAGAACATCCCTGGTCATCCCTACTGCCTCTGATCTGGAGGACTCACTAAACAGAGAACATCCCTGGTCATCCCTACTGCCTCTGATCTGGAGGACTCACTAAACAGAGAACATCCCTGGTCATCCCTACTGCCTCTGATCTGGCGGACTCACTAAACAGAGAACATCCCTGGTCATCCCTACTGCCTCTGATCTGGCGGACTCACTAAACAGAGAACATCCCTGGTCATCCCTACTGCCTCTGATCTGGCGGACTCACTAAACAGAGAACATCCCTGGTCATCCCTACTGCCTCTGATCTGGCGGACTCACTAAACAGAGAACATCCCTGGTCATCCCTACTGCCTCTGATCTGGCGGACTCACTAAACAGAGAACATCCCTGGTCATCCCTACTGCCTCTGATCTGGCGGACTCACTAAACAGAGAACATCCCTGGTCATCCCTACTGCCTCTGATCTGGCGGACTCACTAAACAGAGAACATCCCTGGTCATCCCTACTCCCTCTGATCTGGCGGACTCACTAAATACAAACGCATTATTTGTAAATGGTGTCTGAGTGTTGAAGTGTGCACCTGGCTGTCCATCAATTTAAAAAACAAGAAAATTGTGCCGTCTGATTTGTTTAATGTAAGGAATACTATACTTTTGCTTTTGATAATTACGTATATTTACAACCAAATACTTTTAGACTTTTACCCAAGTAGTACTGTACTGGTACTTGAGTCATTTTCTATCTTTACTTTTACTCAAGTATGACAAATGAGTACTTTTTCCACAACTGGGAATTGCCCTTTAACAGTGGAACTTCCTCGTTGAATATACACGGGCACATGTCCACTCTTTCTCTATTACTTATTTCTCTCTCGCATGAGTTTGGATATGTTTTACATACATTAGTAAAGTGAATACACATCTGCCTCTGAAGCACAAAAGATGCAGTTATACGGTACATCACGTTTGACATTGGGTGTTACAGAATGCAACTAAAAGGTTGGATGTGTGACAGATTCAGGGGAAAGAGCATATGAATGATTTTGAAAGGGAGACAAAATGCTAATATAGTTAGTGTGTGCATTTTTGTCCATATCTATGTTGAGACTCATTATACAGGTTGTCACCATAGCGGAGTGTTTGTTTGTTTATTTATTATTGCACTATCAAAGCTCATTGAATCGATTGGAAAAACAGAATTATGCAAATAGAATTCAGTTTTAGTGCTTTCTCCATTCAGGGCCTGCAAAACACACCAGACACCCATGTACTGATATAACACTGTCTCATCAACCTCATGTAACTCTTCATTTAACAGAATCTCAAATAAATATTTTTTATCCATTTAATCCTTTATTCATAGACGTGATGCCGTTGAGATGACACATCTCTTTTACCAAAAAGGCAGCAATATACAAAAATATCCTTGCTCTGTACGATTGGTGTCTATGAGTTCAATTTATTGGGTTAGCTTTTCAATAGCTATGCGTGTTGATCAAACTTTAAAAAATGTTTACCTTTATTTGACTAGGCAAGTCAGTTAAGAACACATTCTTATTTAAACTCAGCAAAAAAAGAAACGTCCCCTTTTCAGGACCCTGTCTTTCAAAGATCATTTGTAAAAATCCAAATATCTTCACATATCTTCATTATAAAGGGTTTCCCATGCTTGTTCAACAATCCATAAGCAATTAATGAACATGCACCTGTGGAACGGTCGTTAAGACACTAACATCTAATGTCACAGTTGTGAAAACTTAGGACACTAAAGAGGCCTTTCAACTGACTCTGAAAAACACCAAAGGAAAGCTGCCCAGGGTCCCTGCTCATCTCTGTGAACATGCCTTAGGCATGCTGCAAGGAGGCATGAGGACTGCAGATGTGGTCAGGGCAATACATTGCAATGTCCGTACTGTGAGACGCCTAAGACAGCGCTACAGGGAGACAGGATGGACAGCTGATCGTCCTCGCAGTGGCAGAGCACGTGTAACAACACCTGCACAGGATCGGTACATCCGAACATCACACCTGTGGGACAGGTACAGGATGACAACAACAACTGCCCAAGTTACACCAGCAACGCACAATCCCTCCATCATTGCTCAGTCTATCCGCAATATGCTGAGAGAGGCTGGACTGAGGGCTTGTAGGCCTGTAGGCCTCACCAGACATCACCGGTAACAATGTCGCATATGGGCACAAACCCACCATTGCTGGACCAGACAGGACTGGCAAAAAGTGCTCTACACTGACGTGTCACGGTTTTGTCTCACCAGGGGTGATGGTCAGATTCACACTTAAAGAGAACTTGATGACCTTTGGTCTAAATCTATTTCTGCACTGTGTACTACTACTATCAAATAGTAAATGAATTTATCTAGTGCCCAGATCTGGAAATATTTTGAGAAAACAAACCTATCTCTCTGCTCCTTCTTACCATACTCTTCTACAGACACACAAAATACTAATTAACCTACCAATGCTTGTAATCTAATGCAATGATTTGATTGAAGGTGTAAGTATGGACCAAGTTGATTATTGCGACATGATTGTAAAACCTACAGTACTGTAAAGTACAGTCCCATCTCTAACTGCTGTTTGTGTGTCATCCCAGCATATACACATTCTGCTAATGGAGGGGGAAAGGAAACCAGGTACTATGTACTGTCATGTCATGCATTTAAATGTCATGCATTTCTGTTTTCTCAGCTTTGAGAGCACATTTGTTTAACTCAGATGAATGTAATACCAATCTATAATATGTCTCTTGTTTATGGTATTGACATCATGCAGGCGCACAGATAAGCGACTGAGCTGCTTTTGTTATTTTGATTAGGCCATTTCATGTAGAAAGAGCTGCACATTGGGTGACATATCTTGTCTGGCTATCAGATATCATGATCAGTATAGTAGATACTATCGTTGTATAAGACTATAGTGATCATCACATATAAATATCTCATAAAATAACTATAAGATAATATACAGTAATTGTTTAAACGGCACCAGAGCCAAGCTCATGGTAGCCAACGTTGTATATCTTGGCATTGTTTCTGCTAATCCACAGTCTGACATTTAACCAGGTTTATAACCTCATATCATTATAAAGGGGGCAGTATGCGTGGCCTATTTACTGTAAGGCTGAGGGACTTTGCACCAGGAAGATAATATTATATTGAGCTTGCACACACACCTTTTCTTGTCAAGTATTTACAACAGACTGTTGCCTTGGCTATTCAGCGATGACAAATGTATGTCTGTCAAGTGCCATGAGCCCTAATGTCGTCATTTGGTTGCAATTGAATCTCCTGAAACTCAACCGAAAGAAATACGAAAGATATAACTGGTTCACAAGCTGTGTGACAGGCGGGGTGGGGGGGGGTTCTACTAAACTAACAGATGGAATGTTTTAAGATGGTCATACCAAGGATCATTTAGCTATTTGATTTAGAATTTGAAGATATAAGATACAGTCTCTCTTGCTGCGCTTTACAGTTCTAAAACATACTGTAGATGTAACTGTACTATACCACAAATTGGGAAAAGCATTAGCATGCATCCCATGGTTTAGCAGAATAGCAACATAGAGGAACATCATCTCTCAGGGTGATCTGGGTACCATTGCCCTGGTCATGTACGCTGTACATGATACCTTAAGTGCTGTTAGATATCGTTTACGGGAAATGAAATAGCCCTGTGTGCAGTATGTGTAAATGTTTTGTTTATTAACAATAGCTCTTTTCTGTAAGTTGAAATGAACGAAACCAACAATGGTTATGTCGGTGACAAGGTGCAGTACCACACACATCCATCATAAAACTACCTGTATTTTGGCTTGAGGACAACATACTGTAGTCCCAGCCATGCATGGGAAGTTTTTAAACACCACACTACCCATTTAGCTTTAATAACAAAGCTGTATTTATTATTTGGGACATTTTCTACAGTGATGCTTGTACCTCAAACTTCCTTCAGCAACTTATATGAAGTCAAATCCAGTTTTATTGGTCACATACACATGGTTAGCAGATGAGTGTAGCGAAATGTTTGTGCTTCTAGTTCCGACCGTGCCGCAATATTAACAAATAATCTAACAATTACACAACAACTACCTACTATATTTGTATGTTTAAATTATTAAATTAATGTACAATGTGTGAGAAAGCAGGCTTGATTTACAGTAAGATACATTTATTAATCTTTATGGTTTATTGTGGTTCCAAGCATTTTTGTTATTTGTGAATCCACGTATATTTGAGTCATTATGTATTTTGCAGCAAAAACAGAAGTGTCTGTATGCTTAAGAATGGTTTATTTAATGTCAAATGTACTGTACATGATTTAGTTCCATATCTACTACCAAACCAAACATTCCAGTTTATCTACTACCAAACCAATCATAGAGTTATGTAAGAACACAGGGGAAGGCACAGCGTGGGTAATTGCTATACTCCAACATCAAAGGCCCTCTCGGTCAACCCTCTCAATACACTTAGTAATTCCTTTGTACTCATATGAATCCATTGGTTCCTATGATGTCAATTTGGGCTTGTCATTGAAGTTTTATCATTCTGACCTGTATACTGCTACTGTACATACTGCACATGATTATTGTCATAATGAATTGTAGACTTGTCTGCCTTTAAAAAAAGAGGAATGCAACTATTTGTTTTGAAATAATTGCACATTTATGGAAGAATTTGAATTTTTATGCCAATAAATTATATTTGCTGTAACATGGTTAACATTTCTGTCTTGGATTGGCAGGGAATAAACACATGGGGTTCTGCTTTCAAATTGCTGTGTAGTACAGACAAAGTACATTTCAGACTATTTGGGGTTTAAATGGTTTATACTAAATAATATATTAGTAACATTTTCTCAATTTTAATAATTAACTGTAATGAATGAGGTCGATGTAGAATTTTAAAGCCCTTGTCTCTTTTTAACAGTGTAATATTTCTGGAACATTTTAAAGCACTTCTCTCTTTTAAAGGGCAATTCCGCCACTTTTCAATCACATATTTATTATTTCCAGCACCAAACTAGTATCGACATATGTGAAAACATATGAAAGGTCCTAAAAAATGCTTCTTTGTGACATAACTTGGGAGAATAAAAAAAACACAAAAAAACAGGAATTTTCAAAACCTACAAACAGTTTCTGGCCAGGGGGAGGGTCATTTTCTTGCTCTCACGTCTCCTCAAATTTCACATTGTTTGAAAATCAATGTTTGAGGATGTCATTGGGTAGAACTTTTTAACTTTATATATTTTTCTACAAAACTTAGAAATGGTCCGGTTTCACGTATGTAGACACTGGTATTGTTCAGGAGATAATGAAAATGAGGTTGAAAATTGGTGGAGTTGCCCTTTAACAATGTAACGCTTCTGGAATGTCCTAGTTGAACGTACACAGGCACACACACACACACACTCTCTCTCTTTCTCTTACTTTCTTTCCCTCTCACATGAGTTTGGATATGTTTTACATTCATTAGAAGCGTGAATACACATCTGTCTCTGAAACACAAAGATACAGTTATACTGTACATCACATGTGACATTGGGTTTCACAGAATGCAAATAGGAGGTTGGAACAGTAACAGTCAGGGGAAGCGGCTAATTACCTATTTTTAAAGGGAGACAAATTGCTAATGTATTAGTGTGTATTTGTATCATATCTATGTTGATTCATACAGGTTGTCACCATTGCAGTGTTTGTTTATTCATTTTTTGCACTATCAAAGCTCAATAAAGATTGGAAAAACTCAATTCAGCAAAACACACCAGCCACCCATCAACCTCATCTAACTCTTCATTTAACAGAATCTCACATACATATTTTTTTTTAATCAATGTGATCCTTATTTATAGACGTGATGCCATTGAGACAACAAATCTCTTTTACCTGATTCAAGAAGGCAGCCATTTTTTTAATATACACTACCGGTCATAAGTTTTAGACACCTACTCATTCAAGGGTTTTTCTTTATTTTTACTATTTTCTACATTGTAGAATAATAAAAAAAATGAAATAACACATATGTAATAATATAGTAACCAAAAAAGTGTTAAACAAATCAAATTTTATTTTATATTTGAGATTCTTCAAATAGCCACCATTTGCCTTGATGACAGCTTTCCACACGTGGCATTCTCTCAACCAGATTCACCTGGAATGCTTTTCCAACAGTCTAGTTGGCTGGTTTTCCTTCACTCTGCGGTCTGACTCATCCCAAACCATCTCAATTTGGTTAGGTGGGGGGATTGTGTGCAGCACTCCTTCACTCTCCTTCTCTTATTGTCCTGTTGAAAAAGAAATGATAGTCCCACTAAGCCCAAACAAGATGGGATGGCGTATCGCTGCAGAATGCTGTGGTAGGCATGCAGGTTAAGTGTGCCTTGCATTCTAAATAAATCACAGACAGTGTCACCATTAAAGAACCCCCACAGCATATCACCTCCTCCTCCATGCTTTACCATGGGAAATACACATGCAAAGATCATCCGTTCACCCACACCACGTCTCACAAAGACACAGAGATTGGAACCAAAAATAAAAAAATGGTACATAACAGAACAAAGGACAGATTTCCACCAGTCTAATGTCCATTGCTCGTGTTCCTTGGCCCAAGCAATCTCTTATTCTTATTGTTGTCCCTTAGTTGTGATTTCTTTGCAGCAATTCGACCATGAAGGCCTGATTCACACAGTCTCCTCTGAACAGTTGATGTTGAGATGTGTCTGTTACTTGAACTCTGTAAAGTATTTATTTGGGCTGCAATTTCTGAGGCTGGTAACTCTAATGAACTTATCCTCTGCAGCAGAGGTAACTCTTCCATTCCTGTGGCGGTCCTCATGTGAGCCAGTTTCATCATAGTGCTTGATGGTTTTTCCGACTGCACTTGAAGATACTTTCTAAGTTCTTGAAATGTTCCGTATTGACTGACCTTCACGTCTTAAGTTAATGGTGGACTGTCGTTTCTCTTTGCTTATTTGAGCTGTTCTTGCGGTAATATGGACTTGGTCTTTTACCAAATAGGGCTATCTTCTGTTTACACCCCTACCTCATCACAACACAACTGACTGGATCAAACACATTAAGAAGGAAAGAAATTTGACAATGTAACTTTTAACAAGGCACACCTGTTAATTTAAATGCATTCCAGGTGACTACCTCATGAAGCTGGTTGAGAGAATGCCAAAAGTGTGCAAAGCTGTCATCAAGGCAAAGGGTGGCTATTTGAAGAATCTCAAATATAAAAGATATCTTTATTTGTTTAACACTTTTTTGGTGACTACATGATTCCATGTGTTATTTCATAGTTGTGCTGTCTTCACTATTATTCTACAATGTTGAACATGGTAACAACAAAGAAAAACTCATGATTGAGTATGTGTTCTAAAACTGGTGAACAAAAATATAAACGCAACATGCAACAATTTCTAAGATTTCATTGAGTTTCAGTTCAGATAAGGAAATCAGTCAATTGAAATAAATAAATTAAGCCCTAATCTATGGATTTCACATGACCGGACAGGGGTGCAGCAATGGGTGGGCCTTGGTGGACATATGCCCACCTGCTTGTTAGCTAGGCCCACCCAATGGGGAGCCAGGCCCAGCCAATCAGAATGAGCTTTTCCCAAAAAAAGGGCTCCATTACAGACAGAAATACTCCTCAGCATCCCCCACTATCACCTGCCATCAGATGATCCCCCAGGTGAATAAGGCAGATGTGGAGGTCCAGGGCTGACGTGGTTACACGTGGTCTGTGGTTGTGAGGCCGGTTGGACGTACTGACAAATTCTATCAAATGACACTGGAGGCAGCTTATGGTAGATAAATGAACATTCAATTATCTGGCAACAGCCCTGGTGGACATTCCTGCAGTCAGCATTCCAATTGCAGCCTCCCTCAAAACGTTAAGCATCTGTGGCATTGTGTTGTGGGACAAAACTGCACATTTTTAAAGTAGCCTTTTATTGTCCCCAGCACAAGGTGCACCTCTAATGATCATGCTTTTTAATCAGCTTCTTGATATGCACCACCTGCCAGGTCAATGGATTATCTTGACAAAGGATAAATGCTCATTAACAGGGATGTAAACAAATATGTTCACAACAGTTGGAGAAATAAGCTTTTTGTGCATATGGAACATTTCTGGGATTTTCAACACGTTGTGTTTATTTTTTTAATTCAGTGTATATTTTGTATTTATTTAACCTTCATTTTGATCATTTTTTGTCAAGATTTATTTGACAGATGAGGCATCAATACGCATACCAATATTCACATCAATATTCATATCAATATTTACATAAATAACAAAAAGCAAAACACAATCATAGAAAACAAACACATTCTTCAGTAAAAAGGTCCTCAATCAGCCTTTTGAATTTCCCCTGAGATACCAATTCATCCAATTTTAGAGCACTGGATATTATTCCACAAGTAAGGAGCAAAATAACTAACTTTCATTTCATATTTAAAACCAATAATACAGTGGCACAGGAAGCATAAGCAACACCTTTATATCAAACCCATAGACTGCAGTTACTGAAAGTGTAGTTAAGAAATGATTAGCATCAAATGCTGAGGAAGTTCTAAGTTCCCCTCAATAACTCAAAATGTATTCATGCTATCCTAAAGAAGAGAGAGAGAGAGAAACAGAGAGAGGGAGAGTGAGAGAGAGAGAGGAGGGAGGAAGAGGTTTATGGATGATACCATGCAAAGCCCATAAAAGGCAAATGTAGGGTCACTGCCAGGAATAATGCAGCATTGCAACCCTTTTACAATGTGCTGGTAAATTGCAACATGTATTGTGTTGGTCCGGACCTAGTCCCATTTCCATTCCACCTGCTGCTTTACATGTCAACCTTTACTCTTTGGAGTCATATTTATGAGGACCATGAAGACTGGACTGGCATAGCAACCTGTTTAGTTTTGGTTCATCGGCCATAGCCAGTTGCTGAATCATGTCTGTGCCCTCTGGTGATATAGATTTTAAATTGAGGATGCTGTATTTAATGTTGTTATCTTCTGAATGCAGCAACCAGTCCTAAATAAGATGGTGCTCTTTAGCTAAAGGGACGACATACAATAAGTCAATCCCTTTAAACTTTAACCTTTAACCCGGTGATGGTAACATCATTCACAGTGTGTGAATGATGTTACAGTGACGAGATTACAGTGACGATAACTTCCAGTCAGTTTAGTCACTGATTACCACAGCTATGCTAAGAGGTCAGGGAACTTTGTCAGGGGACAACTTTGTCAGGGGACTTTGACCCAGTTAACCACAGGGATATCATACACAAACCACCGGGGTTGGCTACAGTAGCCGTAGCAGTCATGAAGGAATGTGGAAAGAGAGGAAGGCATTTTACACAAGTCTGAACTCACATAGTAGTGTTGAAGTCATCATTTAAACCAGCCCACTCTTTAAGGAAACAGGGAAACAATAAACACATCATCTATTAACTACCTGGAATCTCTAGTCAATGTTTCTCAGCACATGATGACTGAGACGTGTATAAAGAATGAAGAATGTATGAATAAATATAATTTTGTGAGTCAGATGTTGAAATCCAGGACGTTATAGTATGTCAACATAACCCTCCCTGTACTATTGAGGCTATAAAGGTGTCCATATATTTTGGGTGGCCACAGAAAGAGTGGTACAAAACTGAATAGAAGTTTTGTAATGTTAGATTGTTAAGAATGCACTGATATAAGTGGACATACGTGGTATTTTGGATTCTTCATTCCCGTTCACACTTGCATTTGCCTTCTCATTGGCTAGAATAGTCCCACCTGATCTCGCCTTCTCCCGCCTGCCTTCCATCTTTGAGGACATGTATTTCCATTGTTACAACGGTTACTCGACAGTGTTGTCAATATAATAGAACATCTTTGGTGCAGTCCATGGTGTAGTCAGGTAAAACAGTAGGTCATAGAACATACTGCAACCTGATCACCCCCTGGTGGCTCCTGGTCACACCTGCAAACACATCAGCTCAGACACACCTTACACTCCTTTACATTGACGGTAACCTCGTCCCCGGGCTACTGGGCACAGCATGGGAACTAGATTACAGTGACGGTAACCTCGTCCCCAGGCTACTGGGCACAGCATGGGGACTAGATTACAGTGACGGTAACCTCGTCCCCAGGCTACTGGGCACAGCATGGGGACTAGATTACAGTGACGGTAACCTCGTCCCCGGGCTACTGGGCACAGCATGGGAACTAGATTACAGTGACGGTAACCTTGTCCCCGGGCTACTGGGCACAGCATGGGAACTAGATTACAGTGACGGTAACCTCGTCCCCAGGCTACTGGGCACAGCATGGGAACTAGATTACAGTGACGGTAACCTCGTCCCCAGGCTACTGGGCACAGCAGGGGAACGAGATTACAGTGACGGTAACCTCGTCCCCAGGCTACTGGGCACAGCAGGGGAACTAGATTACAGTGATGGTAACCTCGTCCCCGGGCTACTGGGCACAGCAGGGGAACTAGATTGCAGTGACGGTAACCTCATCCCCGGGCTATTGCACACAGCATGGGAACTAGATTACATTGACGGTAACCTTGTCTCCGGGCTACTGGGCACAGCATGGGAACTAGATTACAGTGACGGTAAC
This sequence comes from Oncorhynchus kisutch, assembly GCF_002021735.2. Taxonomy (NCBI): domain Eukaryota; kingdom Metazoa; phylum Chordata; class Actinopteri; order Salmoniformes; family Salmonidae; genus Oncorhynchus; species Oncorhynchus kisutch. Next base: position 71,671,219 of record NC_034186.2, on the reverse strand, counting down.
CTCGTCCCCAGGCTACTTACTGGGCACAGCATGGGTACTAGATTACAGTGACGGTAACCTCGTCCCCAGGCTACTGGGCACAGCATGGGTACTAGATTACAGTGACGGTAACCTCATCCCCATGCTACTGCACACAGCAGGGGAACTAGATTACAGTGACAGTAACCTCATCCCCGGGCTACTGCACACAGCATGGGAACTAGATTACAGTGACGGTAACCTCGTCCCCAGGCTACTGGGCACAGCAGGGGAACTAGATTACATTGACGGTAACCTCGTCCCCGGGCTACTGGGCACAGCAGGAGAACTAGATTACAGTGACGGTAACCTCATCCCCATGCTGCTGCACACAGCATGGGAACTAGATTACATTGACGGTAACCTCATCCCCATGCTACTGCACACAGCAGGGGAACTAGATTACAGTGACGGTAACCTCATCCCCATGCTGCTGCACACAGCATGGGAACTAGATTACAGTGACAGTAACCTCATCCCCATGCTACTGCACACAGCAGGGGAACTAGATTACAGTGACGGTAACCTCATCCCCATGCTACTGGGCACAGCAGGGGAACTAGATTACATTGACGGTAACCTCGTCCCCGGGCTACTGGGCACAGCAGGGGAACTAGATTACAGTGACGGTAACCTCGTCCCCAGGCTACTGGGCACAGCAGGGGAACTAGATTACATTGACGGTAACCTCGTCCCCGGGCTACTGGGCACAGCAGGAGAACTAGATTACAGTGACGGTAACCTCGTCCCCGGGCTACTGGGCACAGCATGGGAACTAGATTACAGTGACAGTAACCTCATCCCCATGCTACTGCACACAGCAGGGGAACTAGATTACAGTGACGGTAATGTCCAGTCAGTTTAGTCACTGACTACCACAGTATTGCCAAGAGGTCAGGGATCTTGATCAGTAAAGAACTCCAGTGACCCAGTTAACCAGGGGGATATCATACACAAACCACAGGGGTTGACTACAGGGTAGTGTGTAGGCTTTTGTTCCAGCCCAACTCTAACACACATGATTCAATATAATCTACTATTGATGGTCGTCAACTGAAACATTCTGTTTTGGGGCAACAGGACAAGTTTGGAATCAGTAGCGGTCATGAACGGATGAGGAAAGAGAGGAAGGCATTTTACACAAATCTGAACTCTCCCAATACGTTCTAGAGTATACACTTTCATTTAAACCAGCCCACTCTTTGAGTAAGGTAACAAGGAAATAAAATCAAAATGTTTTAGCAACCTGGAATCTCTATACAAGATGGTTGAGGCGTGTATAATGGCTTCGGTGTAGAAGCTGTTAAGAAGCCTTTTGGACCTTGACTCGGCGCTCCGGTACCGCTTGCTGTGCTGTAGCAGAGAGTACAGTCTATGACTAAGGTGGATGGAGTCTTTGACAGTTTTTATGGCCTTCCTCTGACTTCGCCTGGTTTAGAGGTCCTGGATGGCAGGAAGCTTGGCCCCAGTGATGTACTAGTCCATATGCACTACCCTCTGTAGTGCCTTGGGGTCAGAGGCCAAGCTGTTGCCATACCAGGCAGTGATGTAACCAGTCAAGATGCTCTTGATTGTATAGCTGTAGAACCTTTTGAGGATCTGAGGACCCATGCCAAATCTTTTCAGTCTCCTGAGTGGGAATAGGCTTTGTCGTGCCCTCTTCACGACTGTCTTAGTGTATTTGGACCATGATAGTTTGTTAGTGATGTGGACACCAAGGAAATTGAAGCTCTCAACCTGCTCCACTACAGCCCCTTCGATGAGAATGGGGGCATGCTCGGTCCTCCTTTTCCTGTAGTCCACAATCATCTCCTTTGTCTTGATCACGTTGAGGGAGAGGTTGTTGTCCTGGCACCACACTTCCAGGTCTCTGACCTCCTCCCTATAGTCTCATCGTTGTTGGTGATCAGGCCTACCACTGTTGTGTCATCAGCAAACTTGATGATGGTGTTGGAGTCGTGCCTGGCCATACAGTCATGAGTGAACAGGTAGTACAGGAGGGGACTGAGCACGCACCCTTGAGGGGCCCCTGTGTTGAGGATCAGCGTGGCGGATGTGTTGTTACCTACCCTTAGGTAACAACACAGTAAGTGATTAGACTACCTCTAATCTCTTACTTTTACCACCAAAGCAATTATGTTAACTCCCAATTATATAGAGCCACATTTTACTATATGTTTAGTATCATAGTATTTGGCATTGTGTTATATGTTCGCTATTTTGTTATGACATTGTGACAGTGATTTTTATGCTGTAACAATGAAGTGTATAGTAAATCAATCTCCCTTGCAGGTGGTCCTGATTTAACAGGCCTGTCCTATGTTGGTCGGGTGAGAGATGGATACGAGACGACCTTCACCTGTACCGCCAACTGCATCCCAGGATGCACCTACACCTGGGTGCTGAAGGGGTGCACTTAAAATGGGAGTGAGTTGACCTGGACCCCAGACGGTCTGGACCGTATTGTGGAGCTACAGTGTACTGCGGTCAACACAGAGAGTGGGAGCTCCAAGAGCATAACCACAATCTTGGAGGTGAATAGTAAGAGATTTCTTTGTTTTTAACTTACAATCATGCGTGCATGTGGTCCCAGAAATGCATTCCACTATCCTGGTGTTGCAAGAGCTCTACCAACAGATCTACAGAGGCTCACACTACTGCAGCCATCACTGCAACCTGTATTACAGATTTCTAAATCTAGTGTCAACTCCTTCCATCCTATGCGACACATTGCGGTGAAAAGAAAATAAGAATACTTTATAGTCCATTGTCCTTACAGTCCGTCCACAGAAATGTGTCTTTTCTCTTTCAAGCGCTCTTGAGAAAGCGCAGTAAGGAAAAAACAGATATATGCCCTGATTGAATATGCCTAACATCCCTAACACTAAACAACTCCAATCACACCTCTGGATTTCCCATCTGTGTGTTCCAGGCTCAGTGTCCGTGAGGCCCAGCCCACAGCTCCCTCTCCCCGTCCTCAACCAGTCATTCAGCCTGGACTGTGACGGCTCCTTCCCAGGCCTGCCAGTGCTTTGGTACAAGACGGCCAGGTTGTAGCTCCTGACGCCAGGATAAACCTGTTGGAACACAACACCTCCCTCCACTTCAACCCCCTGCTGTCATCTGATGGGGGCTTCTATCAGTGCGAGGTGACTATGGCAAACATGGCTGAAAGTAAGGTATAAGATGTAACGCCTACGCTTCATTTGGCAGAATCAGTGAATATGGGTGATGCTCTCCAATTTTCCTTAAAAGAAATGTAGAGGCAAAGCTATTTTGCTGACATTTTCTTCCTTTGCTGACAGTTGATCATTGGAGTGTTAGTATCAGTGGCCCTGACACAGTGTTGCCTGGGAGGGAATACACCTTTACCTGCAAGGTGAACTGCACTGTCGACCTGGACTGCTCCATCCACTGGCCATTGAGGGGGGGTATCCTCACTAGCACCTATCTTTCCGTGAACAGGAACATCCTGAAATGGATCCCGTCGGTACCTGGTACGATCCAGATCTTCACCTGTGTGGTGGAGAACACAGCAGCTGGACGCTCTGCAGAGGCCTCCAATACAGTGAAGGTCACAGGTAGTCACTCCCGTTTTATTGTGTGATAAAAGGAAGCTTCACTGCAGAATCTAATCTTGCAATGGCAGTTTTGTGATTGTAGTTCGAGGGTTCTTTAGATTGTGAATAGATGACTCTTCAGACAAACCCAGGATGGAGGCTGATTACTCTTTGGCAGATTTAATGATCAACTGACCACATTCATTCAGCCATGCATAAAGGTAGATAATCAATTACTATCATAATTCCAAACAACTGATTCACCATATTGTAAAACTATACTACACTTCACCTTATATAATAATATCCCTCATAAAATATTCCTACACTATTATCACCCATCATGGTACAAAATCTATTAACTCATGCTTAAACCCAGTTGTAGGTACTGTTAAATCCTAATATTTAAATTGAAATGCTTTGTTTTTTAACCTAGCTAGAATACCTGCGTACTACATGGTAAAATACTGTTTTACACAGTTTCCATCATCTCCAAAATCCCAGACTGAAGTCATGTTATTTTTCCCTCATTCAGGACCCACAGTATCAGGATCTGAAACAGTGAGGCTGACTGGAGTTTTAGGACTGGTCCTCTGTATGGGACTGCTGTTCCTGCTGGATCCCTAGTGGGGGCGCTATAAGACTACAGACGATGGGAAAGACAGAGGAGAACATTGATTGAGACCAGGTTCACCTTCAGAATGAACAATAAAACAGGAACCAACGTTTGGAAATTCTTCATCTTGTCCAATAAGAATGCTAATTTCTCAGAATAAGAATATAAGAATGTAAGAATGTTTCCTATGTTGTGGCATAATGATAGTTGAGGCATTGGAAGTTTCCTGTGAATTATGTTTACAATTCACATGCAGTGGATAATGATGAGAAATTATCTATGTAATATTTCCTTATTTGCAATACGTACTGTATTATAATTATTTGTATTATTTCTGTACTTTGTTGCTGTTGAGATGACCTTGTAAAATATACTCACAGATGAGTGTGGTAATACAGTTGAAGTCGGAAGTTTACACAGATCTTAGCCAAATACATTTGAACTCAGTTTTCACAATTCCTGACATTTCATTCTAGTAACAATTCCCTGTCTTACTTAGGTCAGTTAGGATCACCACTTTATTTTAAGAATGTGAAATGTCAGAATAATAGTAGAGAGAATTATTTATTTCAGCTTTTATTTCTTTCATCACATTCCCAGTGGGTCAGAAGTTTACATACACTCAATTAGTATATGTAGCATTGTCTTTAAATTGTTTAACTTGGGTCAAACGTTTCGGGTAGCCTTCCACAAGCTTCCCACAATCAGTTGGGTGAATTTTGGCCCATTCCTCCTGACAGAGCTGGTGTAACTGAGTCAGGTTTGTAGGCCTCCTTGCTCGCGCACACTTTTTCAGTTCTGCCCACAAAGGTTCTAGAGGATTAAGGTCAGGGCTTTGTGATGGCCACTCCAATAACTTGACTTTGTTGTCCTTAAGCCATTTGGCCACAACTTTGGAAGGATGCTTGGGGTCATTGTCCATTTGGAAGACCCATTTGCGACCAAGCTTTAACTTCCTGACTGTTGTCTTGAGATGTTGCTTCAATATATCCACATAATTTTCCTCCCTCATGAAGCCATTTATTTTGTGAAGTGCACCAGGCCCTCCTGCAGCAAAGCACCCCCACAACATGATGCTGCCACCTCCGTGCTTCATGGTTGGGATGGTGTCACCTGAATGACCCTAGAAAGTCTATGTCTGGTAACAGTAATGTTAATGAATTACCGTCATGTGTTTGGAAGGACTCTGTTGCTGTATATGACAACTGAAATGCTGAATTGTTTCAATGAGCACTTTGCATCATCTGGTAGGCTGTTTGATTCAGTGTCCTCTGTCTCTGTACAACCCTGTGTGGATGAACAAGTGAGAGCTGGTCAAACTTTTAGCTTTTTGCCATTCTCAGTGCAGGTGGTACATAAAGCCCTGAAATCCTTAGATCAGAGAAAGCCTGCAGATCCTGATCTTTTGGATCCCTGCTTTTTAAATCTGGCAGCTGATTTCATAGCTGAACCACTTACATATCTGTTCAATCTAACCCTGGAATGTAATGAGATTCCAAAAATCTGGAAATCAGTGTTTGTCCTACCACTTTTAAAAGGCGGGAGATCCAACTCTTTTAAATAATTATAGGCCAATCTTAAAGCTGTCACCCCTGGTAAAAATACTTGAAACCCTTGTGAGTGAACAGCTAAAATAGTTTTTATTTACTAACTCTATTTTATCAATGTACCAATCGGGCTTCAGGAAGAAGCATAGCACAATTACAGCAGCCATGAAGGTTTTAAATTATATCACTGAAAGCCTTGACAAAAAACGGCTCTGTGTCTCACTTTTTATTGATCTCTCTAAGGCTTTTGATACAGTTGATCATGCTATACTAAGGCAGAGATTGTCGAGTGTAGGTCTTTCAGAGCATGCAGTTGCATGGTTTGCTAACTATCTGTCTGATAGAACTCAGTGCACTCAATTTGATGGGCTTTTGTCTGTTAAATTGCCTGTCTTTAATGGTGTGCCCCAAGGCTCTGTACTTGGTCCTCTCTCTTCACTATTTATATAAATGATTTAGACAACAATGTCCAAAATGCGCAACTTCATTTTTATGCTGATGTTACTGTTATTTACTGTTGTGCCTCGTCTCTTACAAACACTTTCCAGAACTTGCAAACTGCTTTTTATACTGTTCATGTCACACCCTGACCATAGTTTGCTTTGTATGTTTCTATGTTTTGTTTGGTCAGGGTGTGATCTGAGTGGGCATTCTATGTTGGATGCCTAGTTTGTCTGTTTCTGTGTTTGGCCTGATATGGTTCTCAATCAGAGGCAGGTGTTAGTTGTTGTCTCTGATTGGGAACAATATTGTGCAATATTGTCTATGTTCGTTGCTTGTGTCAGCACAGTTCTTATTATAGCATCACAGTCGTTATTCGTTTATTGTTTTGTATTCAGTGTTCAGTGCTTTCTTTAATTAAAGTATCATCTTGAACACATAGCACGCTGCATTTTGGTCCGCTTCTTACGACGATCGTGACACTTCAACATACCTTGTCAATTGAAGCTTATCCTCAATAATGACAAAACTAACAAAACTAACAAAACGTTTTCTAAAGGAAGAAATAGACCTCTGAACCTTTCACCTATTACTACCTGTCAGGGCAAGGAGATTGCGGTTGTAACCTCATATAAACATCTTGGAATTTTAATTGATTTTTTTTATATTTTAAATTGCATATTCAGCAACTTACAAAAATGTTTACGCTGAAATTGGGATTTTATTTTAGGAATAAGGCCTGTTTTTCTTTTGAAGACAGAAGGAGGCTAGGATCAGCTACATTATAATTATTATTACTAGACTATGGGGATATTTTATATATGAATGCTTCGACTCAGTGTTTGAGATCAATTGACACTCTTTACCATGGGACTTTGAGATTTATTTTAAACTGCAAAACCCTTACGCACCACTGCACTTTGTATACCAGGGTTGGCTGGCCTTCTCTAGTCACTCGTAGGCTCAGGCACTGGTATACTTTTATTTACAAAGCCATTTTGGGTTTACTACCTTTTTATTTGGGCATTTTTATTGTTCAGAAATGTGGTGGGTACTCTCTTTGTTCGCTAGACTTTATCCTGCTAACTGTTCCAAATGTCCGAACTGAATTTGGTAAAAGGGCTTTTATGTTCTCTGCGTCATCGTCTTGGAACGCCTTACAAAATACTTATAAACTGGAAGAACTTGTCCCGATTGGTATTTTTTAAAATCTACTGTTTTTGATTTTGTTATACTCTTGTGAATTCCATGGTTTATCTAGATTACTTGTAGTTTTTCATGTTTGTCTGTAATTTTCGTAATGACTTGGTGCTGCCTATCTTGGCCAGGACGCTCTTGAAAAAGAGATTTTAAATCTCAATGAGCCCTTCCTGGTTAAATAAAGGTTAATTAAATTAAATAAAAAATATTCACAATTTTCCTCCTCATGATGCCAACTATTTTGTGCACCAGTCCCTCCTGCAGCAAAGCGACCCCACAACATGATGCTGCCACCCCCATGCTTCACGGTTGGGATGGTATTCTTTGGCTTGCAAGCCTCCCCCTTTTTCCTCCAAACATAACAATGGTCATTATCGCCAAACAGTTCTATTTTTGTTTCATCAGACCAGAGGACATTACTCCAAAAAGTACAATCTTTGTCCCCATGTGCATTTGCAAACCGTAGTCTGACTTTTTTATGGCGGTTTTGGAGCGGTGGCTTCTCCCTTGCTGAACGGCCTTTCAGGTTGTGTTGATATAGGACTTGTTTTTCTGTGGATATAGATACTTTTGAACCTGTTTCCTCCAGCATCTTCACAAGGTCCTTTGCTGTTGTTCTGGGATTTATTTGCACTTTTTGCACCAAAGTACATTCATCTCTAGAAGGCAGAACGCATCTCCTTCCTGAGCGGTATGACAGCTTCGTGTTCCAATGGTGTTTATACTTGCGTACTTGTTGTTTATACAGATAAACGTGTTACCGTCAGGCATTTGGAAATTGCTCCCAAGGATGAACCAGACTTGTGGAGGCCTACAATTTTATTTCTGAGGTCTTGGCTGATTTCTTTGGATTTTCCCATGATGTCAAGCACATTTTGAAGGTAGGCCTTGAAATACATCCACAGGTACACCTCCAATTGACTCAAATGATCAGAAGCTTCTAAAGCCATGACATAATTTTCTGGAATTTTCCAAGCTGTTTAAAGGTACAGTCATCTTAGTGTATGTCTGACCCGCTGGAATTGTGATACAGTGAATTAAGTTAAATAATCTGCCTGTAAACAATTGTTGGAAAAATTACTTGTGTCATGCACAAAGTAGATGTCCTAACCAACTTGCCAAAGCTATAGCTTGTTAACAAGAAATTTGTGGAGTGGTTGAAAAATTAGTTTTAATGACTCCAACCTAAGTGTATGTAAACTTCCGACTTCAACTGTTGGTACCTGTCTCTGTATAGAGTTGTCACTTTTGGTCTTGGATTGACATGGGTAAGTGGCCAACTACTGTACAGTGACACATTATATTAAAAGAAGGACCCACCATACCTCCAGATCCACTCCCAGATGTACCAGTAGAGTACACTGTACTGTCCCTCCCCTCACTAGGGAGCAGAGACAAACCTGCTGTCTCCCCAGGGTGTTGAGTTTCAAGGAAATAGTCCTATGAAAAGCTGCTGTTATAATCACACCATCTTCACACCATAACATCACTTGTTTATGTGAGAGTGGTATTATGAGACTAGCCTGACCTACATACACAGAAGTTATTTTATAACATGACAGTATACTATAGGCTGTCAGTGTGTAGGCTCATATAGCTACAGTACACTACTTATTGCAAAGGCTAACCTGATGTACAAGTTGAACAAGTCTTTACCTCAGTCCTAGCCCCATGTCCAACACAAACACACACATTCAAATGTCTTTGTTGGCAAATCACTTTCTGTGTGATAAGGTCATGTCAACCTCAGGCCATGTTTGCCTACCCTGTTTGGTCAGGGCATGACATGGTGAAATTGAACAATGGAGACCATTTGTCATTGACCCAGAATACCACAAACTAGATATTGAAGCTAAACTCAAACCTGGAAATGGCACATGGAGTGAGGAGGCGTTCATTTTTCAATACATCTCGCACAAAGCCATGGGTTATTTATAATTTACAGGGTAAACTATACTGGATGCATCATACTCCAGCATCTGTTTTGATATACTCCTTTATTTATGACCACATCATTTGCCTTCAAAACATTATTCAAACAGTATCTGGTAGTTAGTGCGCCTATCCCTAACCCTGACCCTAACCCTAACCCTGACCCTAACCCTAACCCTAACCCTGACCCTGACCCTATCCCTAACCCTGACCCTAACCCTAACCCTGACCCTAACCCTAACCCTAACCCTAACCCTGACCCTAACCCTAACCCTGACCCTAACCCTGACCCTAACCCTGACCCTAACCCTGACCCTGACCCTAACCCTAACCATGACCCTAACCCTAACCATGACCCTAACCCTGACCCTAACCCTAACCCTGACCCTAACCCTAACCATGACCCTAACCCTAACCATGACCCTAACCCTAACCATGACCCTAACCCTAACCATGACCCTAACCCTGACCCTAACCCTAACCATGACCCTAACCCTAACCATGACCCTAACCCTGACCCTAACCCTAACCCTGACCCTAACCCTGACCCTAACCCTAACCCTGACCCTAACCCTGACCCTGACCCTAACCCTAACCATGACCCTAACCCTAACCATGACCCTAACCCTGACCCTAACCCTAACCCTGACCCTAACCCTAACCCTGACCCTAACCCTAACCCTAGCTTCATGTTCACACCCCAGCTCAAACCTAATCCTAAACACCTGTCTGCCACCATATTCACCCATTAGGGACTTCTATGAGGGAATGGCGTTGAGCAGGGCTGTGGACATGTAATTAGGGTTAGGTTTATTGTTACATTATATTAGGGGAATTTATGATCACCCCTTTATTTACATTGAGTAATAGTGATATTAATTATACAGACATACTGTAAATCAGGCCAAATGTTGGGTGTGACCGGTGTAGATTGACTCTGCATTGTGTTTTTATTGGCTTACATCTGACCATAGGATCACGGTTGGTGTTGATCTTTAATTCTCTGAAAAGGAAAAACTTCCATAAACAAATGCTGTGCTTCCCTTCTACACCAACTCCTCTCTTCCACATGAGTACAGTAGACAGGGCAGGGCAATATAACAATAACCTCCTTTCACATAACAGTAAAATACAGTATAATGAAACACAATGTACAGTATGAAATGTAAATGTACAGTAGCATATAAACCTAGGCTAGCCAACTTTCCCAATGACAGCCAGGCGTTACGTACAGTACAATAGTGACGTGAACTTGTGAATATAGCTAGCCTTGGACAGTAAATATATGTTCCAGTCCAAATATATGTTCCAATATAAGGCCCAGTGCAGTCAAAAACTAGATTCTACTGTGTTTTATATATATTTCCACACTACCACTCCCAAACAGTTCTAGCAAAATTCTTGCTTGAGAAATGGCCTTTTGCTAAGAAGCTATCGCTGTTTCTTTTTGACCATTTTAATTGAAAACAATCACAATAAAGTAATGAATTGTTACTCAGAATTGTTTTGATATTGAGATAAAACGTCTGCTTCGGACCTTTAACAAGCATAGGACATGACATACCTGATAAGGAAAGGAAAAACATCCATAAACAAATGCTGTGACGCCCATATACAGTACAATAATTCCTCTGGAAAGTATAAATTAAGGAAAGGGGACATGAATACACATGCTAGTCCAATGACACCATGTACAGTAAAAAGTACTGTAGCTAGCTAACATGTATAGTATTCATAAATTACAATATTTTAAAAAGTATATAAATACATGAAATGCATGAATATCCAAATATAATGGTAGGATGACATAATAATAATATGTCAGGGACCATATTAATTAATTAATGGTGCTTTTTCATACATACTGAGTGTACAAAAGTCGTTCCATAACATAGACTGACTAGGTGAATCCAGGTGAAAGCTATGGTTCCTTATTGATGTAACTTGTTAAATCCACTTCAATCAGTAGAGATGCTCGGGGGGAGACAGGTTAAAGAAGGGTTTTTAAGCCTTGAGACAATTAATACAGAGGGTGAATGAGCAGAAGAAAATATTTAAATGCCTTTGAACGGGGAATGTTAGTAGCTGCCATGCGCACCGGTTTGAGTGTGTAAAGAACTGCAATGCTGCTGGGTTTTTCCAACAGTTTCCTGTCTGTATCAAGAATAGTCCACCACCTAAAGGATTTCGTGCCAACTTGACACAACTGTTTGACACATTGGAGTCAACATGGGCCAGCATCCCTGGGGAATGCTTTCGAGACCTTGTAGAGTCCATGCCTGACGAATTGAGACTGTTCTGAGGGAAAAACAGGGTGCAACTCAATATTAGGTAGGATTGTTTATGATTTCCATGGGACAATTTCACTGTGACTTACCTCTTCTACATGTGTAGAGTAGACAGGGTAGACAGGGGAGATGTAAGAAGGCAGGGCATGGTAATGAGGGGGAACACAGAAGGAGAAGGAAGTATGCAACATTAAAAAGAGCACTTACACCACCAAAAGGAATGTACACTAATATCAGACATGGGAACTGTTCTGATTTGTGTAAATATATAATATGAAATACAACACTTGTTACATGAGCAGGCAGAACATTCAGGCACTGAGATAAGTACAATGTCCCACTGTTCAACTCAGCTCTCATGTTCTGATGTTGTTATCATAAGGTGCCTGTTCTTTCTCTCTCTCTCTCTCTCTCTCTCTCTCTCTCTCTCTCTCTCTCTCTCTCTCAGGGCTTTATGTTGGTTAATATGACCTCTTACCCTCAACCTGAGCGCTTTGTAATACAGCATGTGGGTACTTATGTTGGTTTCATAGAATAGCTGAATGTCTTTCATATGACCAGTTTGCTCCTCTATTCATGCTCCTTGGTTGGATCGTGAGATAATGACAGGCAGCATAACATTTCCTCCACTGTTCATCAATCAAACCTGATCTGGCTTAGACACACATACTGTAGGTGTAGTCAGGTGTTCCCTGATAGGGACCTGTCCCCACATATTGGACAATTCTACAGGTGTTGACCTGGGAGATGTGAAAGGCATGTGTTTTCCTTGTTACACAAACACTGCCAGGAATAACAGAGGGAGATTTCTCAATATTTGGGAAAATTGTGAAATGGGAATGTCAATGATATAGGTATTGTATGTTAAAGTTTTATGACCTGGTTTTATGACCTGGTCGGGGGGCCAGCAAGCTGTGTTCCCAAGCCACAACGGTAGAGCCGGGGTGGAAGTCAGCACGGGGACTCTGACCCTGACCTCCATCACAGTGGTTGACTCAGGGGTCTATGTGGTCCAGAGACATCAGCCCAGCTCACTATTAGATTAGTTAGATGAGACAAGTAATATCCTGAAGGTCCATACTGTAACTGCTATTAAGATAGCCTAGTGTAATACAACCATTCTGCCAGTCTGCTATGGCGTAGAGATACTGGTTAAGTTTGAGTGTGCACCTGCGTGTTCGGGAAGTATTCACACCCCTGGACTTTTTCCCCATTTTGTTACGTTACAGCCTTATTCATAAAATCATCAATACTAATTTCATCAATCTACACACAATACCCCATAATGACAAAGTAAAATCAGGTTTTTAGAAACTTTTGCAAATGTATTAAAAATATTACATTTGCATAAGTATTCAGACCCTTTACTCAGGACTTTGTTGAAGCACCTTTGGTGCGATTATAGCCTTAAGTTTTCTTGGGGATGGCTCTACAATCTTGGCACACCTGTATTTGGGGAGTTTCTGTCATTCTTCTCTGCAGATCCTCTCAAGCTCTGTCAGGTTGTATGGGGAGCAATTCTTGGCATTCAGGCCAAAGATTTCAATCTTGGCTGTCCTTCTGGAAGGTTCTCCCATCTCCACGGAGGAACTCTGGAGCTCTGTCAGAGTGACCATCGGGTTCTTGGTCAAATCCCTGACCAAGGCACTTCTCCCTTGATTGCTCAGTTTGGCCGGGCGGCCAGCTCTAGGAAGAGTCTTGGTGGTTCCAAACTTCTTCCATTTCAGAATGATGGAGGCCACTGTGTTCTTGGGGATCTTCAATGCTGCAGATATTTTTTGCTACCCTTCCCCCGATCTATTTCTCGACACAATCCAGTCTCTGAGATCTACGGACAATTCCTTCGACCTCATCGCTTGGTTTTTGCTCTGACATGGGACCTTACACAGACATATGTGTGCCTTACCAAATCATGTCCAATCAATTGAACTTACCACAGGTGGACTCCAATCAAGTTGTAGAAACATCTCAAGGATGAGCAATAGAAACAGGATGCACCTGAGCTCAATTTTGAGTATCATAGCAAAGGGTCTGAATACTTACGTAAATAAGGTATTTCTGTTTTTATTTTTATAAATTGGCAAAAAAAATCTTAAAACCTGTTTTCACTTTGACATTATGGGGTATTGTGTGTAGATTGATGAGTAAAAATTGGAATGTAAAATATTTTAGAACAAAGCTGTAACATAACAAAATGTGGAAAAATTCAAGGGGTCTGAATGTGTGCATTAGTGGTGCGCTGGTCAGCTGTTGTTCACCCGCATCTGCCCGCATTTGCTAATAATTATTCTGCAACTGCCCGACTAGATGTGATAAAGTGAAAATCTGAGCCCTTCACCCAACCCTGACCGGCAAATATAGAAACTTATGGCTACAGTCAAAGACGGAAGACAGAGGGTGCAGGGTGTATTTTTGCCTGATTTCTATACAGTATATTTCTGCTTATAATTTCTGACATTTTGGTTGGCTATTTGTTAGTCAGTCAACTTGTCTATAATTAGATACATGCAGCTTCTCTTTTGTCATTATTTTGTTATAAACCCTCAACAAAATAATATAATAGATTGGTAAAATAAATGCTTCAATCTACCATGAACAAAAATATAAACGCTCCTTGCAACAATTTCAAAGATTTTACTGAGTTACAGATCATGTAATGAAATCAGTCAATTGAGGCCCTAATGAATTGTCAGGGGTGCAGCCATGGGAGGCCTGGGAGGGGGACAGGCTTGGGCCCAGGCCCAGGCCCAGCGAGTCAGAATTATGTTTTCCCCGCAAAAAAAAGGCTTTATTACAGACAGAAATACTCCTCAGTTCCATCAACTGTCTGGGTGGCTGGTCTCAGACGATCCCGCAGTGATGTGGTAGTCCTGGGCTGACGTGCTTACACGTGGTCTGCGGTTGTGAGGCCGGTTGGACGTGCTGCCAAATTCTCTAAAATGATGTTGGAGGCAACTTATGGTAGAGAATTGAACATTAAATTATCTGGCAACAGCTCTGGTGGACATCACTGCAGTCAGCATGCCAATTGCACGCTCCCTCAAAACTTGACGTATTTGTGGCATTGTGTTGTGTGACAAAACTGCACATTTTAGAGTGGCCTTTTATTGTCTCCAGCACAAGGTGTTCTTCTTGATATGCCACACCTGTTAGATGGTGGATTATTTTGGCAATGGAGAAATGCTCAACGCAGGGATGTAAAACATGTGACAAATCCTTTAAATGTTGCGTTTATATTTTTGTTCAGTATAGTTGACATTGGTAAACTTTTCTCTGTTATCTTTTTTTGCGGAGCAAAGACGTTTAGGATCTGGGGAGTAAATGCAATGACGCTAAAAAAGGATGATTTTCTGTGCAAAATGGCCAAATTACATCCGTTTGACCAGGTGAAAGGACATTGAAATCTGTGAAAACGACCCAATGTGTTTCTGAAAACTTTTCAGTTTGGCTTCGATGCATATTTTCTGTGGTTGAAACACTATCAATTTTATGATGCTAACAGCATCTCAAGATGCAGAAATAAATACATCATATGAGAAATATGATGTATTTATTTCTGAATCTTGAGATGCACTTCTGTTCCCAAGTCAGTGTTTCATTTACTGCAAGAAATACTTAATTCTGCAGGAGTTAACATTGAGGCTATGTGAGAGGTAATAGACCTACAGTCAGTGTCCAGGTTTCATTTTCCATTGAACCCATCTGAACAGAAGGCTACAGTTCCCTGGACTTGCCATGGGCCTATGGAATTTGTATAGTGCCTCACAATCATCACACATAACATCACACTGCTATCATCCTCTTTTACCACTTCACCAAATCTTTCCCAAACATTACTTTTCTGGTCCTCCCTTCTCTTTATTTTATTTTCTCTCCTTTCGCAGCTTTTGTCTTATTAAGTTAAACTACGACAATGTTCCTTCTGCCTCCCTGGATTGATGTTAACTTTAACTTCCTTTCCCCAAAAGCATTATTTGATGATTGGTGTGTAGGCTATCTGGCTCATGTACAGTTAAGCCCTGAAGTTTAGGTTTATGCACTAATGCCCGACAGCCTAAAATAACTAAAGAAAAACCTCAATGTAGCCTATAGATAAAAACTGCACAAGATTTAGACATTTATAGTTTTTTAAGGTATTGTTTTCTCTTTATTCAAATCGCCCGCCAGCCACACAATACTTAATGACCCTAAACCCGTCCACCCCACAGATATAACTGCAGGGGACTGCGGGTCATGAGTCAACCCGTGCATCAATAGTATGCATGGAAATGCTGACTGCACTCTTGACAATGTCTGTGTTGGCATTTTCTCCGGGCCAGGTGACTGATGACTTGGCTGTTGGTCTCTGATCAAGCATAACATTGACTTTCTCATACTATTATAAAAAATACAAGGCTCACAAACAACTAGTAACCTTCATAAAATCACCTCAAGCGGTTTTAATTTAACTAAAAGACAATCATACTGAAAGGCAGTGGTGTAAAATTCTTAAGTAAAAATACTTTGAAGTTCTACTTAAGTCGTTTTTGTTTAGGTATCTGTACTTTACTCTATATTTGTAACTACTTTTACTATTACTTCACTACATTCCTTAAGAAAATAATGTACTTTTTAGTCCATATATTTTCCTTGACTCCCAAAAGTACTTGTTACATTTTGAATGCTTAGCAGGACCGGACAATGGTCCAATTCACACACTTATCAACAGAACATCCCTGGTCATCCCCCCTGCCTCTGATTTGGTGGACTCATTAAACACACAGGCTTCATTTGTAAATTATGTCTGAATGTTGGAGTGTGCCCCTGGCTATGCGTAAATTAAAAAATTAAAAATAAAGTGGTGCCGTCTGGTCTGCTTAACATAAGGCATTTTAAATTATTTATAATTTTACTTTCTATACTCCCTCTCTCTCTCCCTCTCTCTCTCCCTATCTCTCTCTCTCACTCTCTCTCTCTCTCTCTCTCTCTCTCTCTCTCTCTCTCCATCTCTCTCTCTCTCTCTCTCTCTCTCTCTCTCTCTCTCTCTCTCTCTCTCTCCCTCTCTCTCTCCCTCTCTCTCTCACACTCTCTCTCTCTCTCTCTCTCTCTCTCTCTCTCTCTCTCTCTCTCTCTCTCTCTCTCTCTCTCTCCCTCTCTCACCCACAGAACCTGTTTCTGCTGTGAGACTGGTGGCCAACAACAAAGGCGATTTATTGGAATTCAAAGCTCTGTCGGTCTGTTTCGCTCTTCCTCTCTTACCTCTTACCGCAACTCTGAGTCACAGCCATTAATGGAATTCAGCTTAGTGATGGGAACAGCAATCTCACCATAGTCAATGTGACTCGATACAATGGTGGGCTGTTTAGCTGTAATGCTTTCAACGTGTCAGTAATGGAACCACTGAGCCTCTACATCTCAGTATCAGCTGTGAGTATGAGAGTATGCACACTAACTCTACTTGATGAATTCACATATTTTGACTGCAGTCCACATTTCAAGCTTTGACTGACACTTTACAGTGGTTTGGTAATGACACGATAACATACGGCCAGTGATGTATGATCTATCATGATCAATTGATTTTGTTCTATAACACATCGGCTCCCTGAATATCCCTTCAAGCCATGGTAAGCCTCTCTAGGCCTACTTAGGTATCATGACAGTAATTCATATCTCCCTACACAGACAGTCAACATGCTGAACACCACTTCCTCTTTCCTGATCGGGTCTACTCTGACCATGTCCTGCTCTGCCCAGTCCAACCCTCAGGCTGAGTTTCAATGGACTTTCAATGGGAAGCATCTGAAATGGACGAGTCTAGATCTGAAGCTATATAGTGCTGTGGAGAGCCAGAGTGGCCTATGCTCCTGCCTGGCCTTCAACAACAGGACCATGAGCTACAGCAACATCACTAGACAGATCACCATCAGCAGTGGGTCAGTGTCAGAACAGCTGGGGGTCAGTGTCTGGCTCCTTCTCCTCTCCTCATTGGCTGGGGTCCTCTTCTGAACGCCAATGGGATAGCAAGTCTCACTGACTGAAAAATAACACACAGACCAAAAATTGCTTTCAGTTAAGTGAACCCATATGTCACGTTCTGACCTTTTATTTCCTTTGTTTTGTCGTTATTTAGTATGGTCAGGGCATGAGTTGGGGTGGGCAGTCTATGTTTGTTTTTCTATGATTTGGGGATTTCTATGTTTCGGCCTAGTATGGTTCTCAATCAGAGGCAGGTGTCATTAGTTGTCTCTGATTGAGAATCATACTTAGGTAGCCTGGGTTTCACTGTTTGTTTGTGGGTGATTGTCTATGTTAGTTGCTTGTGTCAGTACAGTTCTCATTATAGCTTCACGGTTGTTATTTCGTTTATTGTTTTGTATAGTTTGTGTTCAGTGCTTTCTTTTATTAAAAAATCATCATGAACACATACCACGCTGCATTTTGGTCTGCTTCATACGACGATCGTGACACCATACAATATATTTATTCAAACATTCATTTAATTTACGTAGTGCCATGGGCCAGGGCAATGTGAATAAATTATGCGATTGACAGAATTGTTTTATAATATGGTGAAATAATGTCATAGATATTGCTATAACCAAACATGGTCACTCTTGTGCAATGATCTCTTATTGATGTCACTTATTGATGTCACTTGTTATATCCACATCAATCAGTTTAGATGAAGGGGAGGAGACAAATTAAAGAAGGATTTTTAATCCTTGAGACAATTGAGACATGGATTGTGTATGTGTGCCATTCAGAGGGTGAATGTGTAAGACAAAATGTCTAAGTGCCTTTGAATGGGGTATGGTAGTAGGTCCCAGTCCAACAGTTTGAGTGTCAAGAACTGCAATGATTCTGGGTTTTTCATGCTCAACAGTTTCCAATGTGAATCAAGAATGGTCCACCAGCCAAAGGAATCCAGCTAACTTGACACAACTGTGGGAAGCATTGGAGTCAACATGGGCCAGCATCCCTGTGGAACGCTTTTGACACCTTG
Organism: Oncorhynchus kisutch; assembly: GCF_002021735.2. Taxonomy (NCBI): domain Eukaryota; kingdom Metazoa; phylum Chordata; class Actinopteri; order Salmoniformes; family Salmonidae; genus Oncorhynchus; species Oncorhynchus kisutch. The sequence continues at coordinate 71,652,632 of NC_034186.2, read as the reverse complement.
TATTCCATGCCCCAATGAATAAGGCAGTTCTGAGGGCAAAACAGGGTGCAATTCAATATTAGGAAGGTGTTCCTAGTGTTTTGCAAACTCAGTGTATTTAGAAAGAGAAAATACATTGCACCATTTTCATAAGGTAAAATATCTATTCAAATATTAACAGAGAAGAATGAAAAAGCAGTCGAAATAATGTCAAACTTGTCCACCAATCATGAATGCACTGTGTACCCTTATGGAACATTCTGATTTATTCAATAACAACCACAAAAATCTGCTTTTATATGGGCAATTAAACACATTTACTGTATGTTCAAGTCATATTACAACAAGAATGTTTGACATATTTTTGTTATTCCACCAGGTCTTAAGATAATTACAGTACTGAGGGGTGTTGAAATACATGTTATATGATTCCTCTCAGTGATACTAATCTGGATAAATAGAACTTGAATGAAGAAAAAATACAATAAGAAACTGTTTTCAGATCAATTATTCCTTCGCAATTACAGCAGAAATGTTCCTTCTCAGGATGACAGGTCCAAAGATCTGTGGAAAATACTTGTAAGAGATTGGGAAAGAATGGTCATTAGCCAGTTTCCCTAAGTTTTCACATGACTGGGCAGTGGCACAGCCAATTAGAATGATTTTTCCCCCACAAAAGGGCTTTTTGACAGAAATAAATCCTCCTCAGCACCCCACCCCTCCTCCCCTGAGTTGATCCTGCAGGTGAAGAAGCCGGACTTGTAGGTCCTGGGCTGGCTTGGTTACACCTGGTCTGTGGTTGTGAGGCCGGTCGGACTTACTGAACATTTTAGAATGGCCTTTTATTACACAAGGAGCACCTGTGTAATGATCATGCTGTTTAATCATATTCTTGATATGCCACACCTTTCAGGTGGATGGATTATCTTGAAAAAGGCTAAAATGCTCACTAACAGGGATGTAATCAAATTTGTGCACAACATTTTACAGAAATACATTTCTGTGAACAACACTTTACATGTTGCGTTTATATTTATGTTCAGTGTAGAAAGGAAAGGTATGTGTTTCTAACACACCCTTGTTAGTCTACCTGCGCCAGGTGTATTTGAGGGGACTTTTGTATAGAAGCCTTCCTGTTTGTGTCAATCAGGGGATCCTTTTACTGAGAGGACGGGAGCAGTGATGGTGTTTAAACAAAAGTGAATATAAGAAATAGGAATCCTTGTGAATGTAGTGCCTTTAGGCATTGGCACCCCTCTTCCACCTAGACCTGCGCTACTTCTCCCTCCATGAGTGTTCCAACACATTGTCTGTTTGAGTACGTAAATAAAACAAATAAACCTAGTGGTATTTGTGGTTGTGAGAAATCTGACATTGCTCTGTCGAAGTTTGTCTTGTAGGACAGCTGAATGAAGCTCCTGGAACAGAAGATGTATGGAATTCATTACGTGGTATGGAGGTTGTACCTTTCTTGTGACGCTGAAAACAACAATAAATTGTTGCATCCTAATAGTGTTGTCTGATTCCCATGCTCCACGCCTTGATGCAAAGAACCTTTAGCTTAGTCCTGAGGACCTCACCTCACGCATAAAAGCTGTGTAGTATGGTTGCAGGAAAAGGTTACTGTTAAATCCCTAAGTTACATGTAACAGAAAAACAGTAACAGAACAATACCAACAATCACTAATACTCCATTTTTTTGTGCTCACTGAAAACATGTCATAAATTATGCTTCATTTGAGAGTTGCTGCTAAAAAAAAGTTCCACTCATAACGCACTTCAAACCCTTGACCACATGTTCATTTGTATTTATTTGTATTTAACCTTTATTTAACCAGGTGGCTAGTTGAGAACACCTTTATTTAACCAGGTAGGCTAGTTGAGAACACCTTTATTTAACCAGGTAGGCTAGTTGAGAACATGTTCTCATTTACAACTGCGACCTGGCCAAGATAAAGTAAACCAGTGCAACACAAACAACAACACAGAGTTGCACATGGAATAAACAAAACATACAGTCAATAACACAATAGAACAAGTCTATATACATTGTGTGCAAATGAGGTAAGACAAGGGAGGTAAGATAATAAATAGGCCGTAGTGGAGAAATAATTACAATTTAGCAATCAAACACTGGAGTGATAGATGCGCAGAAGACAAATATGCAAGTAGAGACACTGTGGTGCAAAGGAGCAAAAAAAACAAAAACAGTATGGGGGATGAGGTAGTTGGATGGGCTGTGTACAGCTGCAGGGATCTGTGAGCTGCTCTGACAGCTGGTGCTTAAAGTTAGTGAGGGAGAAATGGGTCTCCAGCTTCAGTGATTTTTGCAATTCATTCAAGTCATTGGCAGCAGAGACCTGAAAGGAAAGGCGGCCAAAGGAGGAATTGGCTTTGGGGGTGACCAGTGAAATATACCTGCTGGAGAGCGTGCTACGAGTGGGTGCTGCTATGGTGACCAGTGAGCTGAGATAAGGGGGGGCTTTACCTAGCAAAGACTTATAGATGACCTGGAGCCAGAGGATATGGCGACAAATATGAAGTGAGATACAGCCAATGAGAACATACAGGTTGCAGTGGTTAGTGGCATATGGGGCTTTGGTGACAAAACGGATGGCACTGTGATAGACTGCATCCAATTTGCTGAGTAGAGTGTTGGAGGCTATTTTGTAAATGACATCGCCAAAGTCAAGGATTGGTAGGATAGTCAGTTTTACGAGGGTATGTTTGGCAGGATGCTTTGTTGCGAAATAGGAAGCCGATTCTAGATTTAATTTTGGATTGCTTTTGTGAGTCTGGAAGGAGAGTTTACAGACTAACCAGACACCTAGGTATTTGTAGTTGTCTACATATTCTAAGTCAGAACCGTCCAGAGTAGTGATGCTAGACGGGTGGGCGGGTGCAGGCAGCGATCGGTTGAAGAGCATGCATTTAGTTTTACTTGCATTTAAGAGCAGTTGAAGGCCACGGAAGGAGAGTTGAATGGCATTGAAGCTCGTCTGGAGGTTAGTCAACAGAGTGTCCAAAGAAGGGCCAGAAGTATACAGAATGGTGTCGTCTCCTTAGAGGTGGATCAGAGAATCACCAGCAGCAAGCGCGACATTGTTGATGTATACAGAGAGAAGAGTCAGCCCGAGAATTGAACCCTGTGGCACCCCCATAGAGACTGCCAGAGCTCCGGACAACAGGCCCTCCGATTTGACACACTGAACTCTGTCTGAGAAGTAGTTGGTGAACCAGGCGAGGCAGTCATTAGAGAAACCAAGGCTGTTGAGTCTGCCGATAAGAATGTGGTGATTGACAGAGTCGAAAGCCTTGGCCAGGTCAATGAATACAGGTGCACAGTACTGTCTCTTATTGATGGCGGTTATGATATTGTTCAGGACCTTGAGCGTGGCTGAGGTGCACCCATGACCAGCTCGGAAACCAGATTGCATAGTGGAGAAGGTACGGTGGGATTCGAAATGGTCAGTGGTATGTTTGTTAACTTGGCTTTCAAAGACCTTAGAAAGGCAGGGTAGGATAGATATAGATCTGTAGCAGTTTGGGTCTAGAGTGTCTCCCCCTTTGAAGAGGGGGATGACAGCGGCAGATTTCCAATCTTTGGGGATCTCATATGATATGTTGTTGAGTTGTTGAACAGGCTAGTAATAGGGGTTGCAACAATTTTGGCGGATAATTTTAGAAAGAGAGGGTCCAGATGTATGTCTTGATCAGCAACAGATTAGCTGGCAGAGGATCAAAAGTGGATACACCCTGTTGTGTTCCAGTGACCACTGGATGCTAAAGACCCATCTTTCCCCTCTTCACCTGGTGTGCTGAGCTCCAGCGCTGTGAAGGTGCTTCCCTCTGAGAACCCAGGCAGTGGGGACAACACATTGACCCTAACCTCCATTAAAGAGGTCAACTCGGGGGTCTATCTGGTCCAGAGCACCAGCACACAGCTCACAGCCACTTCCACCCTCACTGTGATAGGTGAGTCACATCAGCTGACACATCAGACACATCAGCTGATCTTACTATTAGATTAGTTAGATTAGTAATATCCTGCAGGCCCTGTGGGTCTATACTGTAACTACTGTTAAGATAGCCTGTTTTTTTACCATGACTTGCAGTGTAATGCAACAATTTTGCCTGTGTGATATGACATAGAGATACTGGTTTCGTTTGAGTGTGCACCTGTGTGTCCTTGTCTCTGTTTGTACTTTTGTGTGTGTGTGCATAGAAATGCTGACTTAATTGATGACCATGTCTGTGTTGGCATTTTGTCAGGGCCAGGTGACTGATGACTTGACTGTTGGCCTTAATCATCTACATCAAGCTGTGTGAATTGAGTATGGTTATTTGAAGGTCATACTCATAGCTTGTATCGGTAAAATTCTGCAAGTCACCATTGTTATAGACACGTTTGTAATCAAAACTGGTTGTCTTTGTTCTTTCCCAGAATTGTGTTCCCTCTGGTTTCTGTTAAGTTCCCCCCCCCTCTCTCTCTCTCTATCTCTCTCACCCACATGACCTGTTTCTGCTGTGAGACTGGTGGCCAACTACACAGACAACTTAGTGGAGTTCAATGGAACAACTGACCCACTACATCTCAATATCAGCAGTAAGCTTTGACTGACTGCTGATATCGAGCTTTGACTGACTCTTTACAGTGATTTGGGAGTGACACAATAACATAGCTACAATCATATGGCCAATGATGTATGATTTATCATGATCAATTGATTTTGCTCAAAAACACAGTCTCCCTGAATATCTCTTTAAGCAACTGGTTCCTCTCAACCACCAGGCCTCATTGGGTATCTACTACATTTCCATAGTAGATACACTGTATATACAAAAGTATGTGGACACCCCTTTAAATTAGTGGATTCGGCTATTTCAGCCACACCCAATGCTGACAGGTGTTTACAATCGAGCACACAGCCATGCAATATCCATAGACAAACATTGGCAGTATAATGGCAAGAGCTGAAGAGCTCAGTGACTTTCAATGTGGCACCGTCATAGGATGCCACCTTTCCAACAAAATCAGTTGGTTAAGTGTCTGTCTTGCTAGAGCTGCCCTGGTCAACTGTAAGGGCTGTTAATGTGAAGTAGAAATGTCTAGGAGCAACAACGGCTCGGTCGTGTAGTGGTAGGACACAAAAACTCACAGAGCAGGACCTCCGAGTGCAGAGGCATGTATCGCGAAAAAAATCATCTCTCCTCTTCAGCATGACAATGTTCCTGTGCACAAAGCGAGGTCCATGCAAAAATGTTTTGTTGAGATCGGTGTGGAAGAACTTGACTGGCCTGCACAGAGCCCTGACCTCAACCCCATCGAACACATTTGGGATGAATTGGAATGCCGACTACGAGACAGGCCTAATCGCACAGCATCAGTGCCCGACTTCACTTATTGCTCTTGTGGCTGAAAGGAAGCAAGTCCCTGCAGCATTGTTCCAACTTCTAGTGGAAAACCATCCCAGAAGAGGGAGGCTGTTATAGCAGCAATGGGAGGACCAACTCTATATTAAATCCCATGATTTTGGAATGAGATGTTTGACAAGCCGTGTCCAGATATTTATGGTCATGTAGTGTACCAACACTATCTGTTGAGTCATGATAGTAATGTATATCTCCATGCGCAGATGGTCCAGACGGTGTGTCCTTCACGGTCTTCAACAACAGAACCATGTGATACAGCAACGCCACCAGACAGATCACCATCAGAAGTGGGTCAGTGTCAGTACAGTTGGAGATCAATGCCAAGAAATGCATTCAGTTAAGTGAACCCATAAAATATATTTATTTAAACACTCATTTCCTATACGTAGTGCCATGGTCCAGGGCAATGTGAATACATTATGTAATTGACTGAAACAAAACTATTTGAGTTTTATATTATGGTGAAATAAGATATTGATTAAACCGAACATGGTTACTCTTGTTTAATGCTATACTACAGTGTACTTGCTGTGATGAAAGTAGAATGGCTATATTATCAAGAGGGTGTGTGTTCCCGCTGGCTTGAAATATATAGAAAGAGAAAATGCATTGTACCTTATTCAACTATTTAAATATATATCTTTTCAAATATTAACAGAGAATAATACCATGGTATTTACAGGAGCAAAACTTAGGGAAACTGACTCATGACTCTTTCACAATCTCTTACAAATATTTTCCACAGATTTCTGGACCTGTCATCCTGAGAAGGAACATTTCTGCTGTAATTGCATCCTGATACAGAATATATCTCTCATTCTCTCATGGAATTATTTCTCTGAACATTTTAGCAAAACATTTTTTGATTGTCTTTTTTCTTTATTGAAGCTTTATTCTTCCAGATTAGTATCACAATGAGGAGTCATATATCATGTACAGTATTTCAACACCCCTCAGTACTGTCATTTTCTAGAGACCTGGTGGAATAACCAAACTATATTAAGCATTCTTGTTGGAATAGGACTCTGACATCAATATAAAGTTCTTAATTGTTTTGATAAAAGTTGTTTTAAACAAATTATAATTTTAAATAAATCTATATGTTCCATAATGGTACACAGTATATTCATTTGACATATCCTTACAGTGTATGGAAAGGAAAGGTATGTGTTTATTTAACAGAACAATACTAACACATCACTAATACAACTTATTGTTTTGTGCTGACTGAAAACTAGTCATAAAGCATGCCTCATTTGAGACAGTATAGATTATGATCAAATAAGTTCCAAGCATCACACACTTCAAACCCTTAACCATAGATATAAAGCAGTGTTCTATATGCCCTTGACCCTGTTCAGTGTTTACATCTGTCAACGTGTTGGTGACATTCATAAGGAATGACTCTTTACAGCAACACTGTGTGTGAGCTGAATCTGCTGGGTAGGACAACTATACCATTATTCAGACGAATGGCATTTACCTGTCAGAAACACAAAGATGGTCACCAAGTTCTGGATGTTTTTAGCTTTACAAACACAACTCATGACATAGTGTTCTTGGAAGCAACTATTAAATACCTTCAAATGATAACTTTAGCTCTAACGATTATCCACAGAATTACAATAATTCTATGTGATAGTTATCTTGTTCTTGGCCCTCATGCCCAGCAGTAACACCCAGACACCTGATACTACTCTTCCTATATATAGTCTGTGTTTGGTTAGATGGTGAGATATACAGTGAGCTCCAAAAGTATTGGGACAATGACACATTTGTTGTTGTTTTGGCTCTGTACTCCAGCACTTTTCCATATAGGGTACATTGTGTAAGGGGTGCGTACTGGCGGCAGAGAAGTCAGACACAGGAGAGAAAAAACTGTGTTTCCAAACGGTGCAGTTTAATAACAAAAAACCCACCGGAAAACTGAACAATCAAATAATGGGTCCATAACCCAACGCACCAGGAACACTTACAATTAACAATCACCGACAAGGACATGAGGGGGAACAGAGGGTTAAATACACAATGTAATTGATGGTATTGGAACCAGGTGTGATGGAAGACAAGACAAACCAAAGGAAAATGAAAAGAGGATCAGTGATGGCTAGAAGGTCGGTGACTTCGAGTACCGAATGCCGCCCGAACAAGGAGAGGGACCGACCCCTCATTTTAGGGGACCAAAAGTTTTGGGACATATTCACTTATGAGTATTAAAGAAGTACAAACTTGTTGGATGCATTTGCTGTTTGTTTGGGTTGTGTTTTCTATTATTTTGTGCCCAGTAGAAATGAATGGTAAATAATGTATTGTGTCGTTTTGGAGTCACTTTTATTGTAAATAAGAATAGAGTATGTTTCTAAACATTTCTACATTCAATCATATGCAAAAGTGCTGTAATTTCTAAATGGTTCACTCGATATACAGTAGATGAAAAGACCCTCAACGTCACTGAACCCTCCCGTACTGTTGCTCATTCTGTGCACCAGTTTCAGTGGCCTAGTCACCAGCCTCTAGGCACTGACTGTCTAATTACGCACACCTAGTTCCTATTTTACACTGATTGTATTGGTATAAATGTGCCCTTTGTTCTCCATTGGGCTGTCAATTATTGTTCCAATGTCCATTGGTTGTGTGAGTACCTGTGCCTTGTTGTTTTGGCTTTCGTGCCCCTTGTATTGTGCAGATGATTACGGGTCTCGTCAAAGTGCTGTATTAGAGCCAAAACAACAAAAAATGTGTCACTGTCCCAATACTTTTGGAGCTCACTGTATCCTGTATAAAGAGCATGATCAAAGTTTACACTGTGAGTCCTTCATTTGCTGTGGTGCAATAGTCAGTGCGTCACAGTTTGTCACACTTTGTGTGTAAAGGTGACCTTGTGTATGTTTAGGTGTGTTACTCTCTTTCAGGTGGGTTGTGGGTTCTAGTCCCAGATACAATTAATCATATCTATTGTGTCTGACACCTGTGTTGTATTAATGTACATTTAAATCAAAACCCCAAGCCAGTATGGAAGCCCAGAGATTAGTATTGAAATTACTCTCTATCAAGGGATAGGTGGCATTTTTAGAAAATACATTTGGTAAATTTCCAACTTCCTTGTATCGCAAACCCTGTTCATCTCTCCAGACCAGGATGGTTACGGTATTTATGTCAGACAAAGTTATTTACAGCTGGACCGTGTAGATACAGTAAACAGTGACTAGAGTGTGTGTGTGGAGGCAGAACCTGTGGTTAGTGGGTTTGTATAATAAAGGGTAAACAGAGAGACAGACAGATTCATGTCTCTATTAAATCACAGTCAATATTACAGAGTGAGAAGCAGTCCATGACCAAACATGCAATAATAAAGGGACAGCAAAAGGCTTTGATGTAGATGGCATATACACTCTTAGACAAAAGGATTCCAAAAGAGTTCTTTACTAAAGGATAGTATCACGCCCTGACCTTAGAGAGCCTTCTTATTTCTCTATTTGGTTAGGTCGGGGTGTGATTTGGGTGGGCATTCTAGTTGTTCTATTTCTTTTTTGGCCGGGTATAGCTCCCAATCAGAGGCAGCTGTCTATCGTTGTCTCTGATTGGGGATAATACTTAGGCAGCCTTTTTTCCACCTGTAGTTTGTGGGATCTTGTTTGTGTGTAGTTGCTTTCTGCACTGCATGTAGCTTTACATTCGTTTTTTGTATTTTGTTGTTTTTTTCGGTATCATTTTAATAAAAGTAAAATGTACGCCTACCACGCTGCACCTTGGTCCAATCCATCTCTAAACAATCGTGACAGATAGGGTTCTGCCGATAAACCTTTTCATCTGAAGAGCCCTTTTTGGAAGACGAGGGTTCTTTGTAAGGCAAAGGGTTCTACCTAAAACCTTTTACCATCCTTCTAAGAAAGGGTTCTATCGTTCTACCTAATATCTTTTTACCATCCTTCTAAAGAAAGGGTTCTACCTAAAACCTTTTTACCATCCTTTTCAGAAAGGGTTCTACCTAAAAACCTTTCTCCCATCCTGTTCAGAAAGGGTTCTACCTAAAACCTTTTTACCATCCTTCTAAGAAAGGGTTCTTTGATGGTTCTTTGGAAGTCAAGAAGGGTTCTAGATGAATAAGCTTTTTTATAGTATCTTTTTATTTCTATTAAATAGTGAAATAAGACTTGAAATGTCTATATTTTTAACTTTTGTGAGTGCAATATTTAAAGTTAATTTCAAATTGTTTTTTGTTGATGTTGTTTTGCGTCTTCTCACTTTTGTTTATTGTTAATTTAACTTAATGTGGCTGTTTAAATTGAAGAGTGCCTGAGCATTACTGTTTACCCAAATATCTATATCTATATGGAAATTGTACCTATATGGGAATATTTGTACATGTACAGCAAATTACAGGTTTTTAAAATCTTTTGCAAATGTTTTAAAACTTAAATATCACATTTACATAAGTATTCAGACACTTTACTCAAAACATTGTTGAAGCACCTTTGGCAGCGATTTCAGCCTCAATTCGTCTGGGGTATGATGCTACAAGCTTGGCACACCTGTACTTGGGGATTTTCTCCCGCTCTTCTCTGCAGATCCTATCAAGCTCTGTCAGGTTGGATGGGGAGTGTCGCTGCACAGCTATTTTCAGGTCTCTCCAGAGATGTTTGATCGGGTTCAAGTCTGGACTCTGGCTGGGCCACTCAAGAACATTCAGAGACTTGTCCTTAAGCCACTCCGTTATTGTCTTCGCTGTGTGCTTAGGGTCGTTGTCCTGTTGGAAGGTAAACTGTCGCCCAGTCTGAGGTCCTGAGCACTCCGGAGCAGGTTTTTATCAAGGATCACTCTGTACTTTGCTCCGTTCATCCTGACTAGTCTCCCAGTCCCTGCCGCTGAAAAACATCCCTACAGCATGATGCTACCACCACCATGTTTCACCATAAGGATGTTGCCAGGTTTCCTCCAGATGTGACGCTGGGCATGGATGCCAAAGAGTTCAATCTTGGTTTTATCAGACCAGAGAATCTTGTATCTCATGGTCTGAGACTCTAGGTGCCTTTTGCAAACTCCAAGTGGGGTGAGGAGTGGCTTCCAAATGGCCACCCTACCGCCTGATTGCGGGAGTGCTGCAGAGATGGTTTTCCTTCTGGAAGGTTCTACCAATCTCCACAGAGGAACTCTGGAGCTCTGTCAGAGTGACCATTGTGTACTTGGTAACCTCCCTGACCTAGGACCTTCTTCCCCGAATGCTCAGTTTGGCCAGGGGGCCAGCTCCAGGAAGAGTCTTGCTGGTTTGCCAGGCAAAGTGGGACCCATGTCATCCAAAACGGTGATTCAAGTTTGAAAGAAATCATCTGGATGCACCTGGATGATCATCAAGACTTTTGGAAGAATGATCTAAGGACAGATGATTCAAAAGTATACCTTTTTGTATGAGATGGGTCCCATTATGCCTGGCGAAAAACAAACACTGCATTCCACAGTAAGAACCTCATACCAATGGTCAAGCATGGTAGTGGTAGTGTGATGGTTTGAGGATGCTTTGGTGCCTCAGGATCTGGACAACTTACCTTAACAGAAGGAACCATGAATTCTGCTCTGTATCAGAGAATTCTACAGGAGAATGTCAGGCCATCTGGCTGTGAGCTGAAGCTGAAACGCAGATGGGTAATGCAGCAAGACAATGATGCAGAACACAATCTGATGTTTTGGAATGGCCTAGTTAAAGTCCAGACCTAATCCCAATTGAAATGCTGTGGCAGGACTTGAAACGATCAGTTCATGCTTGAAACCCCAAAAAGTACCTGAGTTTAAAGCAGTTCTGCATGGAAGAGTGGGCCAAAATTCTTCCACAATGAGGTGAGAGACTGATTGCATTTGGTTGCAGTCATTGCAGCTAAAAGTGGCATAATCAGGTATTGGGTGTAAAGGAGCAATTACTTTTGCACACAGAGGAATTGGGTGTTGGATAACTGTTTTAATTAAATAAATAAAATAAGTATCAATTTATTTTGTTATTTGTAAACGCAGGTTCCCTTGATCTAATATTGGGTTTTGGTTGAAGATCTGATAACATTCAGTATCAAAACTATGCAGAAATATAGAAAGTCAGAAAAGTGGCAAATACTTTTCACGGCGCTGTAAGTGTTTTCTTGACAGGTTCAATGTGAACAGTGTCTTATGAGCCCACGTTGCCTCAGCCACTGTAGATAGATCATGAGTTTCAACAGGGTCAGAAAACCTATATCCGGCCTCTTTAGCCATGTACCATCCAGCCTCCTCCCAGGACCCGTATAGTACAGACAGAGTTGATCAGATTTACAGTAAACCATAATCAACTTGTGTCAACAAAAAACACAGCGGGAAAAATGTGCGTGGGCAAAACAGGGCGTGGGTAGTTGGGTAGGTAGGTGTGTGTGAGTGTGTTCTGGCGACAGGTAGGGTGGATAGGGTGGATAGGTACATTTGCATCACCTGACTCCAGGTGATCCTGAATAAATATTTGCTGATTGAGGGGAGACTGTGACTGAGCAGTATCGACATTTTCGGATTTACCAAGAAGTCTGGACAGTCATTTGGTTAATAGGAAATTGTCCTGTTCATTTCTGATCCGAGGTGTTTGATAAGAGGCAGAACTATGGAGTATCCTCTGGTGTGGGTTCTCATCTTGGTGCTGCTTAACTACACTACAGGTAAAGAGGACAAAACGCTCATTCTGGAAAGATATTGATGCCTATTTGTGCTATAACGCTTTGTTAAATAAGTAACAGGTTGTTCAAATGTCTCTGTTTGGTTGATGCACTTCAGTCAAACAGTATCAATTCAAAAAAGTTGAGATTTCTATTTATCTGACATTGACAACAATGTCTAGAGTAGACATTAGAAATAGATAGTAGGTCATGTTGTAAATTGACAAATTTTGAAACAAAAGCTTGTATTTCTGTTAAAGTGCCAGAGTCTAAAGATTTGATTAATATCAATTAGAATATTTTAAGGAATTTTAAAGAGTTTTGTACTGATTAAAAATATCTCAAAACATGAACTAAACTCATCAATCCGTCCTCTTCTAGATGTCTCTGGCCAGGTGGTGGTTCCCTCGATGAACCCCTTAGCTGTGGGCAGTAATGTCACCCTGAACCTAGTTCCTCAAAGCCCCATCAACATAGGGACCTGGTCATATGAAACTACAATCATCGTCCTTTTCTATCCTATTGGCAGTAGTGTGAGTACAAGTTATCAAGGCAGAGTCTCATTCAACCGTTCCTCCTCAGAGCTGTCCATAAGCTCTCTCCAACTCAACGACTCAGGACGATATACCGTGCAGGGAATGGAGCCAGTCCTGAAAGCTGTGGTGACTTTGTCTGTCCAGGGTAAGGAACTCGACCTCTGCCTGTCTGTTGATCTTTCTATGATTGTAGACTCTCACTCACTGGCACACACAGTCACTTCCTCGCAAACATGCTCACCCGCACACTTATTTGCCCATTCACATACCTTCTTCCACGCAGGTTCACATGCAAACATGCTTGCACATCAGTGGAGGCTGTTGAGGGAAGGACAGCTAATAATAATGGCTGGAATTGAGTGTAATGGAGTGAATTTAATGGTATCAAACACATGAAAGCTATGTTTTTGATACCATTCCAATAACTCCATTCCAGACATTATTATGAGCCGTTCTCCCCTCAGCAGCCTCCACTGATGGGCATAAATTATCTATCAATGATTGATCTCTATCAAATCAAATCAAATCAAATGTATTTATATAGCCCTTCGTACATCAGCTGATATCTTAAAGTGCTGTACAGAAACCCAGCCTAAAACCCCAAACAGCAAGCAATGCAGGTGTAGAAGCACGGTGGCTAGGAAAAACTCCCTAGAAAGGCCAAAACATAGGAAGAAACCTAGAGAGGAACCAGGCTATGTGGGGTGGCCAGTCCTCTTCTGGCTGTGCTGGGTGGAGATTATAACAGAACATGGCCAAGATGTTCAAATGTTCATAAATGACCGTATAATAATAAGGCAGAACAGTTGAAACTGGAGCAGCAGCACGGTCAGATGGAAGTTGAAACTGGAGCAGCAGCACGGCCAGGTGGACTGGGGACAGCAAGGAGTCATCATGTCAGGTAGTCCTGGGGCATGGTCCTAGGGCTCAGGTCCTCCGAGAGAGAGAAAGAAAGAGAGAAGGAGAGAATTAGAGAACGGACACTTAGATTCACACAGGACACCAAATAGGACAGGAGAAGTACTCCAGATATAACAAACTGACCCTAGCCCCCCGACACATAAACTACTGCAGCATAAATACTGGAGGCTGAGACAGGAGGGGTCAAGCCTCCACAGACACTGTGGCCCCATCCGAGGACACCCCCGGACAGGGCCAAACAGGAAGGATATAACCCCACCCACTTTGCCAAAGCACAGCCCCCACACCACTAGAGGGATATCTTCAACCACCAACTTACCATCCTGAGACAAGGCTGAGTATAGCCCACAAAGATCTCTGCCATGGCACAACCCAAGGGGGGGCGCCAACCCAGACAGGATGACCACATCAGTGAATCAACCCACTCAGGTGACGCACCCCTTCCAGGGACGGCATGAGAGAGCCCCAGTAAGCCAGTGACTCAGCCCCTGTAATAGGGGGTAATCTCTATCACAATAATAAAAGTCATTTTCCTGACATGGAAAGCTAACACTTAAAGGTGTCAATGTTTTCTGAACCTATAGTGAAGTTGGCCTACATAATACCTTTGAAAAGAATGAACCTGAACAGATCACAGAGCAAACTGTTCTTTTCAAGACATACACAATACTTTTTATGTGTGTGCAAAGAGACTAAGGGCTCTACAGGGCTCAATCCTGAGACCTGGTCTCTATGATAAGTAAACAAAATAGCATATTTAGGTTGATTTCCAAAGCAAGTTTTACAGTATGAAACGAATATCAACTACATGGTTGTAATTCAGTAAGACACAAAAAAAACTTTCTTGAAACACATCCACCTTATCTTGACTGCAATCGTCTCTCTCACCCACAGAGCCCATTTCAAACGTGACTCTAAGGGCCAACGCCACTGATCTAGTGGAATTGAACGACACTGCCATGTTCACCTGCTCTGTCTCCTCTGGCACCTCCCTCTCCTACCGCTGGCTGAATGGCAGCTCAGAGGTCACAGCTAGTGACAGAGTTCGGCTTGGTGGTGGGAACAGCACTCTCACCATAGTCAGTGTGACACGATACGATGAAGGGCCGTTCAGATGTGAGGTCATCAATGGAATCAGCAATGGCACCAGCCAGCCCATTGGCCTCAATGTTAGATGTGAGTATCAGAGTATGCAGTATACTGTACATGAATCATACACAACATACATGGATTGTACCTTGTCATGGAGAGCCAGCATTCCAGGCAATGATGTAATATGTCTATTTTCATCCCAAACCATTCCTCTGTGATCACATGATCCAGGTCATTATTTGCATGGATCATGAGTACACTGTGTTTAGTTCCTCAGCATGCACAATAGAGCAGGATGGAAACATATTCTAGGTAATGTTTACCCAACACTTCATTGTTATTTGTTCCTCCCATAGATGGCCCAAGTAACCTCACCATGATGGTAGTTCCTGAGATGACCAGAGGACATACAGCCTACAAGACAGGCTCTGACATCACTCTGTTCTGCTCCGCTCAGTCCAAACCCGCTGAGTCCTACAAGTGGAGGTTTAATGGGATGTTCCTCAACGAGCAAAGCCCACAGCTCAGCCTGCAGAACACCAGAGAGAACCAGACAGGAAGTTACGCCTGCTTAGCCTACAACAATGTCACACTCCGATACGCCACCATGAGCACAATGATAAAGGTTGTGGGTGAGGCAACATTCATTGTTACGAAATGTCATATAGTTGATAGTGAATATTTGATTATTGATGGTTATGAATACAATGTTATATCACTGTATTTTTTTTACCACCAATCGAGTGAAGTACTCTTCCTCTTCTTTTCTTTTGACCATAGAGCCAATATCAGCGGTTTCGTTGAACCGGGATGGGAAGCCACCGATACTGGATCAGTCGTTCACTCTGCGGTGTGAGGTGACTGGACCTGTAGACTACATTCACTGGTTGATGAACGGCCAGCTCATCTCCCTAAACAACAGAACATTCTTCTCTACGGGCAACAAGACAATGGTTATCAATCCAATCCAATTTTCTGACAATGGAGAATATCTCTGTGAGGCCTTTAATGCTGTCAGCAACCTGACCAGCATGACATACAAGCTTGTGGTAAACTGTGAGTATTACAAGAGCTGGTAATCTGTGTCTGATAAAACCAATTCAGTGACCTTGTAGTTATGAGTGTCCGCCCTGAGATTAGAAGGTTGGGAGCTTGAAGTGGTGTAAAGTCCTTAAGTAAAATACTTTAAAGTACTACTTAAGTAGTTTTTTGGAGTATCTGTACTTTACTTAACTATTTATATTTTGGACAACCTTTACTCCACCACATTCCTAAATAAAATGATGTACTTTTTACTCCTTACATTTTCCCTGACCCCAAGAGTACTTGTTACATTCTGAATGCTTAGCAGGACAGAAAAATTGTCCAATTATCAAGAGAACATGCCTGGTCATCCCTACTGCCTCTGATTAGGCAGACTCACTAAACACAGATGCCTGGTCATCCCTACTGTCTCTGATTAGACTCACTAAACACAGATGCCTGGTCATCCCTACTGCCTCTGATTAGACAGACTCACTAAACACAGATGCCTGGTCATCCCTACTGTCTCTGATTAGACTCACTAAACACAGATGCCTGGTCATCCCTACTGTCTCTGATTAGACTCACTAAACACAGATGCCTGGTCATCCCTACTGTCTCTGATTAGACTCACTAAACGCAGATGCCTGGTCATCCCTACTGTCTCTGATTGACTCACTAAACACAGATGCCTGGTCATCCCTACTGTCTCTGATTGACTCACTAAACACAGATGCCTGGTCATCCCTACTGTCTCTGATTGACTCACTAAACACAGATGCCTGGTCATCCCTACTGTCTCTGATTAGACTCACTAAACACAGATGCCTGGTCATCCCATCCCTCACTAAACATAGATGCTTGAGTGTTTCCCTGGCTATCCGTAAATTTTAAAAACAAGCATATGATGCAGTCAAATTTGTTTAATATAAGGAAAATGAAATGATTTATACTTTAACTTTACTTTTGTTACTTACGTATATTTTAGGAATGACATTTACTTTGATACTTAAGTAGATTTAAAACCAAATACTTTTAGACTTTTACTCAAGTAGTTTTTTACTGGGTGACTTTCACTTTTACTTGAGTCTTTTTTTATGAAGGTATCTTTACTTTAACTCAAGTATGACAATTGGGTACCTTTTCCACCCCTGGGAGCTTGATCCCTGGATGAGTCATACCAGCGACTGTAAAAATGTGACCCAATGTGTCTTTACTTGGCGCTCAGCATTAAGGAGATAGATTGGGGCGTAAGGGCCTGTGATAGACTAGTGTTCTGTCCAGGGGATGTACTTACACACCAAGCTGCAACACGCTACAGAAATAGGAGATAGGCTCTGCTCCTATGAGCTCCTGCTCCTATGAGCTCCTGCTCCTAAGAGCTGTTCCGACTTGCACAAGCCAAGGATTGTGGAAGACTACTTATTTACTAAACTTTGTCAAAATAGTAAAACCATAAAATTAACCATACTGTCTTGTGTTTATTAATAGTTGGACCAGAGAGACCTGCTGTAACTAGTCCGGATATAACAATGACAGGACACAGCGTGACCTTCAATTGCTCAGCCTCCTCTCAGCCTCCCAGCCAGTTCAGCTGGTTCTTCAATGGCTCCCAGATGGTGGCTGGCTCAGTGTATGAGACTGGCCCACTGACCTTAGCCAATCATGGGGAATACACCTGTGTGGCCTTCAACAACATCACTGGCAGAAACAGCACTGTCTCCAAGATGCTCATTGTTGTTGGTAAGACGGAAGAGACAATTAAACTGTTTAACTTGTGGATATAAGCCATTCAACATGCAGTGATTGAAGTCAATATCTTGTGATACTCTGACGTTTTCTTTCCAGAACCAGTCACCATGGCCATGGTGAAAGCAATGGGATCCCAGCCAATTCTGAACCAGACATTCTCTCTGACCTGTGAGACCACTGGAACCATTTACTCCATTCATTGGATGAGGAACGGCTGGCCTCTGTATGCTGACAACAGAACAGACTTCTCTATGAACAACAATACACTGACAATCAACTCTGTCCAGCATTCTGACAACGGAGACTATAAGTGTTTTGCCTCCAACCCACTCAGCAACATGACCAGCCGAAACTACAGACTGATCGTCAACTGTGAGTGGTTATCATGGCCCCAAACCAAACTTGATATCTGCCAATTTAATTATAATTTTAACCTATAATGAGGGCAAGATGGAATTTATCAAAATGGAGTTGGGGTAAGTTTTGATCCCACTTCTGACACCAATGTAATAAAGCCAAGTGGATGGTTGGGTATTGCTGGGGTCAGACCAAGGCAACTGCACTATTGGCAGTTCCAATAGCTAATCTCATTCAATATCTTTATTACCTTGTGTTTCCCAGATGGTCCAGAGAGACCTGCTGTAACTAGTCCAGATATAGCAATGACAGGACACAGCGTGACCTTCAACTGCTCAGCCTCCTCTCAGCCTCCCAGCCAGTTCAGCTGGTTCTTCAATGGCTCCCAGATGGTGGCTGGCTCAGTGTATGAGACTGGCCCACTGACCTTAGCCAATCATGGGGAATACACCTGTGTGGCCTTCAACAACATTACTGGCAGAAACAGCACTGTCTCCAAGATGCTCATTGTTGTTGGTAAGACGGAAGAGACAATTAAACTGTTCAACTTGTGGATATAAGCCATTCAACATGCAGTGATTGAAGTCAATATCTTGTGATACTCTGACGTTTTCTTTCCAGAACCAGTCACCATGGCCATGGTGAAAGCAATGGGATCCCAGCCAATTCTGAACCAGACATTCTCTCTGACCTGTGAGACCACTGGGACCATTTACTCCATTCATTGGATGAGGAACGGCTGGCCTCTGTATGCTGACAACAGAACAGACTTCATTATGAACAACAATACACTGACAATCAACTCTGTCCAGCATTCTGACAACGGAGACTATAAGTGTTTTGCCTACAACCCACTCAGCAACATGACCAGCCGAAACTACAGACTGATCGTCAACTGTGAGTGGTTATCATGGCCCCAAACCAAACTTGATATCTGCCAATTTAATTATAATTTTAACCTATAATGAGGGCAAGATGGAATTTATCAAAATGGGGTTGGGGTAAGTTTTGATCCCACTTCTGACACCAATGTAATAAAGCCAAGTGGATGGTTGGGTATTGCTGGGGTCAGACCAAGGCAACTGCACTATTGGCAGTTCCAATAGCTAATCTCATTCAATATCTTTATTACCTTGTGTTTCCCAGATGGTCCAGAGAGACCTGCTGTAACTAGTCCGGATATAGCAATGACAGGACACAGCGTGACCTTCAACTGCTCAGCCTCCTCTCAGCCTCCCAGCCAGTTCAGCTGGTTCTTCAATGGCTCCCAGATGGTGGCTGGCTCAGTGTATGAGACTGGCCCACTGACCTTAGCCAATCATGGGGAATACACCTGTGTGGCCTTCAACAACATCACTGGCAGAAACAGCACTGTCTCCAAGATGCTCATTGTTGTTGGTAAGACGGAAGAGACAATTAAACTGTTTAACTTGTGGATATAAGCCATTCAACATGCAGTGGTTGAAGTCAATATCTTGTGATACTCTGACGTTTTCTTTCCAGAACCAGTCACCATGGCCATGGTGAAAGCAATGGGATCCCAGCCAATCCTGAACGAGAGATTCTCTCTGACCTGTGGCACCGCTGGAACGGTTTACTCCATTCAGTGGATGAGGAACGGCTGGCCTCTGTATGCTGACAACAGAACAGACTTCTCTATGAACAACAATACACTGACATTCAACTCTGTCCAGCATTCTGACAATGGAGACTATCAGTGTTCTGCCTCCAACCCCCTCAGCAACATGACCAGCACAGAATACAGACTGATTGTCAACTGTGAGTAGTTATTATTGCCCAAAACCTAACTTGTCTGCAAATTAAATTCTAAATTTGACCTATAATGAGGGCAAGATGGAATTTATAGTAATGTAGTTGGGGTAAGTTTGGATCTGACTTCTGATACCAATGTAATAAAGTCAAGGGGATGGTTGGGTATTGCTGGGGTCAAACCAAGCCAATGCACTAATGGCAGTTCCAATTGCTAATATAATACTTCTATCTTCATTATCTTGTGTTTTCCAGATGGTCCAAAGAGACCTGTTATCATGAGTCCGGATATAGCAATGACAGGATACAGCGTGACCTTCAACTGCTCAGCCTCCTCTCAGCCTCTCAGCCAGTTCAGCTGGTTCTTCAACGGCTCCCAGGTGGAGACTGGCTCAGTGTATAAGACTGGTCCACTGACCATAGCCAGTCAAGGGGAGTACACCTGTGTGGCCTTTAACAATGTCACTGTCAGAAACAGCACTGTCTCCAAGATGCTCACCATCATTGGTGAGTCAGTAATTGCTACTTAAAATCAAGGGACTAAAACTTCCTTTACTTCGTTTGTGTTCATTTGGTTTTAGACAGTATATGTGCTGTTGAACCTACAGTATAATAAGATGGAAGTTGAGATATAAAGTGCTGAAAAACCATTTGATGTCATTTCCACAGCACCTGTGACCATGACCATGGTGAAAGTCATTGGAGCCCAGCCAATACTGAACGAGAGATTCTCTCTGACCTGTGGCACCGCTGGAACGGTTTACTCCATTCAGTGGATGAGGAACGGCTGGCCTCTGTATGCTGACAACAGAACAGACTTCTCTATGAACAACAATACACTGACATTCAACTCTGTCCAGCATTCTGACAAAGGAGACTACCAGTGTTCTGCTTCTAACCCCCTTAGTAACATGACCAGTCCAAACTATAGACTGATCGTGAACTGTGAGTACACTCTTAGAAAAATGGGTTCCAAAAGGGTTTTGCTGCTGTCCCCATAGGAGAACCCTTTTTGGTTCCAGGTAGAACTCTTTTTGGTTCCATGTATAACCCTCTGTGGAAAGGATTCAACATGGAAGCCAAAACGGTTCTACCTGGAACCAAAAGGGGTTTTTCAAAGGGTTATTCTGTGGGGACAGCCAAAGAACCCTTTTTTGGTTGTAGATAGCACCTTTTTTTCCAAGAGCGCAGTTAACAAGTGCTATAAAGTTCAACTTTAACCCCACGGCTTAAGGTGGAATCTTTGAGAATAAATATTGAATAAATATTGTAGTAAAGTCAATGTAAATGTTTAGATCACACCTCTAACATCATTAAAATATTTTGATGATCCTTGACCTTCTGGCCAATAACCTCTATTGAGTGACAGTCAGATGTTGGGTCTAACTGATTGTCTTTTGTATTATAGATGGACCAGAGATGCCTGTTATAACGGGACCAGCATTAGGAGAAACAGGACACAACTTGACCTTAAACTGCTTGGCCTCCTCTCAGCCTCTCAGCCAGTTCAGCTGGTTCTTCAATGGCTCCCATGTGGCGACTGGCTCAGTGTATAAGACGGGCCCTCTGACTTTAGCCAGTCAAGGGGAATACACCTGTGTGGCCTTCAACAACATTACTGGCAGAAACAGCACTGCTTCCAAGATGCTCACCGTCATTGGTAAGTCAGACTTCAGATTCTTCGCTTTGTTGTGTTCATTTGCAATCTGATAATAATTACAATAAACATACTTATCATATAAAAGAGCCCAAACATTTCCAATCTTTACTCAGTGAAGATGTACAGCAAAATACATACATTCAATACAGTGCAGTGTCCACTTATACCTTGAGCTCTCACCCCATCCTTCCACAAATATGTACTTATCCATCAGCCAGGATTTATCTGTGCTCCTCCGTGCATATCACAGGACTTCTCATCAGGAGAGGCCTTGGGAGTACACATTCCTACTGTCCATTGCAGTCCACTAAATAATTCAACTATTCAAATCAAAAGTAACAGTCATTATCTGGTGTGGCCAACAGCTGCATTAAGTACTGCAGTGCATCTCCTCCTCATGGACTGCACCAGATTTGCCAGTTCTTGCTGTGAGATGTTACCCCACTCTTCCACCAAGGCAACTGCAAGTTCCAGGACATTTCTGGGGGAAATCACCCTAGCCCTCACCCTCCGATCCAACAGGTCCCAGACATGCTCAATGGGATTGAGATCCGGGCACATCGCTGGCCATGGCAGAACAATGACATTCCTGTCTTGCAGGAAATCACGCACAGAACGAGCAGTATGGCTGGTGGCATTGTCATGCTGGAGGGTCATGTCAGGATGAGCCTGCGGGAAGGGTACCACATGAGGGAGGAGGATGTCTTTCCTGTAACGCACAGCATTGATACTGGCTGCAATGACAACAAGCTCAGTCCGATGATGCTGTGACACACCGCCCCAGACCATGACAGACCCTCCACCTCCAAAAATCGATCCAGAGTACAGGCCATGTTGTAACGCTCATTCCTTCGACGATAAACGCAAAATCCGAACATCACCCATAGTGAGACAAAACCGCTACTCGTCAGTGAAGAGCACTTTTTGCCAGTCCTGTCTGGTCCAGCGACGGTGGGTTTGTGGCCATAGGCGACGTTGTTGCCAGTGATGTCTGGTGAGGATCTGCCTTACAACAGGCCTACAAGCCCTCAGTCCAGCCTCTCTCAGCCTATTGTGGACAGTCTGAGCACCGATGGAGGGATTGTTCTTTCCTGGTGTAACTCGGGCAGTTGTCCCGCAGAAGTGATGTTCGGATGTACCGATCCTGTGCTGGTGTTGTTACACGTGCTCTGTCACTGCGAGGTCGATCAGCTGTCCGTCCTGTCTCCCTGTAGCGCTGTCTTAGGCGTCTCACAGTACAGACATTGCAATGTATTGCCCTGGCCACATCTGCAGTCCTCATGCCTCCTTGCAGCATGCCAAAGGCACGTTCACGCAGATGAGCATCTTTCTTTGGTGTTTTCAGAGTCAGTAGAAAGGCCTCTTTAGTGTCCTAAGTTTTCACAACTGTGACCTTAATTGCCTACTGTCTGTAAGCTGTTAGTGTCTTAACAACCATTCCACGGGTGCATGTTCTTTAATTGTTCATGGTTCATTGAACAAGCACGGGAAACAGTGTTTAAACCCTTTCAATGAAGATCTGTGAAGTTATTTGGATTTTACAAATTATCTTTGAAAGACAGGGTCCTGAAAAAGGGATGCTTATTTTTTTGCTGAGTTTACACACACACACACACACACACACACACACACACACACACACACACACACACACACACACACACACACATATATATATATATGTTTTATGTATCCTACTATTGCATCGCTGTAACTAACCATTTGATCAAATGACAAATCTTGATACTGTACATAAAGCAATACACTTCCTCTGTCCTCACAGAGGCTATAAAGTCAGTGATGGTGAAACGAAACAAAACGCCGATATCATCTGACAACCTAACCCTGACCTGTGATGTCACCGGGCGCTATGACACCATCTACTGGATGAAGGACAACCTGTCTCTGGTCCTGAACAACACCTTGAACTCTGACATAACCATCTCTAACAACTCTCTGCACTTCAGTCCAGTTAAGGTGTCTAACGATGGAAACTATCAGTGCGTTGCCACCAATCTCTTTGGTCCACACACCAGCCCTAAATACCAGCTACGGGTGAACTGTAAGTTCTGGTGTTTTAGTAATATTTAAAATATACACGTTTATATAATGTGGAAACAGTCAGAAACCCACCACTGGTATGATGGTTAGTGCTATCTGGAATACCTAGAATGTCCCTAGCCTAAACCCTAACCTTAACTGTTTTAAATTTCAACCTCAATTGGTTGATGTAAGAGTTGGATGTCCCTGTTTAGACTTTTCCCTCCCTCTCTCTCTCTCTGTAGATGGCCCCCTGAGTGTGAACATCTCTGGCCCAGTCTCAGTGGTGGTTGGCTCAGTAATCACAGTCACGCTGAAGTGCTCTGCTGACTCCCGGCCAACCAGCGATTACGGGTGGATATTCAACAACCAATCAGTGCTAGGGACTGGTCCTTTGATGGCTGTTATCGCCTCCTTGGAGAATGCAGGGGACTACACTTGTGTGGCCAAGAACCCTGTGACCAACATCTCAATGTCCAAGACCATTAGTCTGGATGTCCCTGGTAAGTGGGTGGGTTGTTGTAGTAAGACCTAGGTGGGATATAATGAGTAATTAAATGTCACAAAGTTGTTTTTATTATGTTAATTTGGTTCTAGTTTGTGTACGTGTTTGTGCAAGGATCATGTTCATACATCAGGGAAATGCAATACAGACATTTTCTGAACAGGGGGGGTACAGACAGTAATACAAACAAATACAGTTTAAAAAAACGTCCTCACTCATTCTCTTTGTCCCCTCCTCTCCCATTCTCTTTGTCCTCCTCCTCTCCCATTCTCTTTGTCCCCTCCTCTCCCATTCTCTTTGTCCCCTCCTCTCCCATTCTCTTTGTCCTCCTCCTCTCCCATTCTCTTTGTCCTCCTCCTCTCCCATTCTCTTTGTCCTCCTCCTCTCCCATTCTCTTTGTCCCCTCCTCTCCCATTCTCTTTGTCCTCCTCCTCTCCCATTCTCTTTGTCCTCCTCCTCTCCCATTCTCTTTGTCCCCTCCTCTCCCATTCTCTTTGTCCCCTCCTCTCCCATTCTCTTTGTCCTCCTCCTCTCCCATTCTCTTTGTCCCCTCCTCTCCCATTCTCTTTGTCCTCCTCCTCTCCCATTCTCTTTGTCCTCCTCCTCTCCCATTCTCTTTGTCCCCTCCTCTCCCATTCTCTTTGTCCCCTCCTCTCCCATTCTCTTTGTCCCCTCCTCTCCCATTCTCTTTGTCCTCCTCCTCTCCCATTCTCTTTGTCCCCTCCTCTCCCATTGTCTTTGTCCTCCTCCTCTCCCATTCTCTTTGTCCTCCTCCTCTCCCATTCTCTTTGTCCCCTCCTCTCCCATTCTCTTTGTCCCCTCCTCTCCCATTCTCTTTGTCCCCTCCTCTCCCATTCTCTTTGTCCCCTCCTCTCCCATTCTCTTTGTCCCCTCCTCTCCCATTGTCTTTGTCCTCCTCCTCTCCCATTCTCTTTGTCCCCTCCTCTCCCATTCTCTTTGTCCTCCTCCTCTCCCATTCTCTTTGTCCCCTCCTCTCCCATTCTCTTTGTCCTCCTCCTCTCCCATTCTCTTTGTCCTCCTCCTCTCCCATTCTCTTTGTCCCCTCCTCTCCCATTCTCTTTGTCCTCCTCCTCTCCCATTCTCTTTGTCCTCCTCCTCTCCCATTCTCTTTGTCCCCTCCTCTCCCATTCTCTTTGTCCTCCTCCTCTCCCATTCTCTTTGTCCTCCTCCTCTCCCATTCTCTTTGTCCTCCTCCTCTCCCATTCTCTTTGTCCTCCTCCTCTCCCATTCTCTTTGTCCTCCTCCTCTCCCATTCTCTTTGTCCCCTCCTCTCCCATTCTCTTTGTCCCCTCCTCTCCCATTCTCTTTGTCCCCTCCTCTCCCATTCTCTTTGTCCCCTCCTCTCCCATTCTCTTTGTCCCCTCCTCTCCCATTGTCTTTGTCCTCCTCCTCTCCCATTCTCTTTGTCCCCTCCTCTCCCATTGTCTTTGTCCTCCTCCTCTCCCATTCTCTTTGTCCTCCTCCTCTCCCATTCTCTTTGTCCCCTCCTCTCCCATTGTCTTTGTCCTCCTCCTCTCCCATTCTCTTTGTCCCCTCCTCTCCCATTGTCTTTGTCCTCCTCCTCTCCCATTCTCTTTGTCCCCTCCTCTCCCATTCTCTTTGTCCTCCTCCTCTCCCATTCTCTTTGTCCTCCTCCTCTCCCATTCTCTTTGTCCTCCTCCTCTCCCATTCTCTTTGTCCTCCTCCTCTCCCATTCTCTTTGTCCTCCTCCTCTCCCATTCTCTTTGTCCCCTCCTCTCCCATTCTCTTTGTCCCCTCCTCTCCCATTCTCTTTGTCCCCTCCTCTCCCATTCTCTTTGTCCTCCTCCTCTCCCATTCTCTTTGTCCCCTCCTCTCCCATTCTCTTTGTCCCCTCCTCTCCCATTCTCTTTGTCCTCCTCCTCTCCCATTATCTTTGTCCCCTCCTCTCCCATTATCTTTGTCCCCTCCTCTCCCATTCTCTTTGTCCTCCTCCTCTCCCATTATCTTTGTCCCCTCCTCTCCCATTATCTTTGTCCCCTCCTCTCCCATTCTCGTTGTTCCCCTTCTCTCCCTTTCTTCTTTCTCTCCCAGGCCACTCGCCTGCCCCTCCATTCCTGTCCAGAGTTGGTCTGATGCTGACGGCCCTGCTAGCCCTCTCTCTCTGCCTCTGATCAACCACTGAGACCACCACAGTAAGCACACTGCATGTCTGTCTGCTGGCTGGGAGCCAATCACTCCCTTCCCTCTACCTTCACTGACTCCCCTCACTGATCTGAAAAAGGACTGGATAGAAATAAGTGGTTTTATATCACATTGTACTTGCCCCATCTTGCCACTATAGGGCTGGGTTTAGTATGCCCAGCTCCTTTCCAATGCTTTTACATTGTGAGGAGAGAGAACAAGAGGTCAGATGGGAGGGGTCTATCCCCTTAGAATAGAACCCACCTCGACAGTGTGTTTTTGCCAATCATCTCTATAAATAAAAACAAAAATCTTGAAAACTGGTCTTCAACATGATAAATGAAAGGGCAAACATCCACTGCTCAGCAGCACTGCCTAGTTCTGTTTCTAAAAGTTCTTAGATATTTACTGCCCTTGTGACTGTGACTGTTGCCCTGGAGTCCATTCACTGAGTCCCTTTCTGTGTTGTTCTGTGTTTGATCATGTATGTAAAAGCTGTTATTTAAGTACACATTCAGGTTTAATTAACTTGTAAATACCTTAAAGGTAAAACATTTAAATTGATAGTACAGTTAACTGGTGTTTATGTAAAATATGACTTGTTTTTGCATAAGCTTGTAAATTCTCGGAGGAGACGCAGGCTTGTGCTGTTGTCTTATGTTTATATTTCCTCTTCATTAATTATTGTCTTAAATAAAGTGTTGTCTTTTCACACCTGTCCTACTGAATGATGCAATCTTGCGTGATTTCTTTATCGGCAGAATGGCTGGGAAGAAATGTGGGCACTACTTCACAGGCGCTAGAGGCGCCAACACAGGCAGGCTTTCAATCCCGGGCAGTATCACAACCAGCCTGGATCGGGAGTCCAGTAGGGCAGTGTCCCAGCGTCGACCGGGTTAGGGGAGGGTTTTGCCGGAGGAGAGGGGGGGGGGCGCATGTTTCGGAGGACGCATGACTCGACGTTACCCTCCCGAGCCATTTGGGGAATTGCAGCGTGAGACAAGATCGAAATCGGGTAGAAAAGGGGGTAAAATACAGAAATAATGTGGATCTAATGAAGTAGCCACAGAGGGATTTAGAGTTGCACGATACAAGTAAAAGGAAATATGAAATCTAATGATAAAATGATCAAATAATACATTGGAAATCACTCCACACACATAGTGAAACTTGAAATATTTTTTTTTTTACAAAGGAGTATAATTATATAATACATTTTTATTACAGAAAACGAGTCATAGTTCTTGAGAGAGCAACATGAGATTACGAAACATGGTTACAAGGTTTATAAAGTAGTTATTAAAGGTCAACTCTTTAAATTGGGATATTCATTAAGTTTTTGCCTTGATCACCCTTTGACCTCTCTACCATTTCCTTGATCTTCTGGCATTTCCAATGATTCTGGAATCCTTTCCTTAGGCACATTGCCACAACTGGATTGCGTATAGGTCGGAGGGGATGAGAGAGAGATTGTTACAGGAATTAAATTGCTCTATGTTTTAATACCCAATTAAAATGAAACACTCTGTCAATTCATAAGGATATGTAAGACCCTTATTTTATAATAATGGACAGAGCCCAGTCTTAAAGTCAAACAGCAGAGTTTATTCACGAGAGTACTGAACACGATACAGTTTACCACAGGTTATAAACTGAAAATGACGTCATTCGTTTTCGAACTGTCCCGTCTCTTCTCCCACCCTGGTTCAAAGGCAGTATCTCAAGCCTTCCCACATCGTCTCCCTACCAATTTAATATAATTTATGGCCGAGCCAAGGTCTTCTTGTGTAGATAAGCATTCTAGCCAGTCTGAAGATATAGTTCATTCATTTCTACCAAGGAACAGACAGTCATTGTTCTAATTTCTGATTATATTTACACACATTATATTCAGTACTAGGATTAAGAAAGAAAATTCATACATATACAGTAACATAATAGTATTCTGATTAGTCAGTCCTGATTGAAATGTATACATAATTAGTCATCATTGATTCAAATTCCCTTAACAGAGATACACAGATTGGTGACTTTGGGAGAGTCCATGGTAACAAGTATTGTAGAAACTCTTCAATGTACTGCTGTTAGTGTTACAAAAACACAGGACTACTCACAGTCCTTCCTGGGCTTGCGGTAGGATTTGGCAGACTTCTGACAGAGGCAGCCTCCACTCAAACCCTCTCTCCTCCTCCCTGAGTGACACAAAATAAACTGCTGTATTAGCCTGAGTACCATTCAGTTTCTGCCGCTAGCGGAACCCCACCTCAACATTCCGCTGAAAAGGCAACGGGCGAAATTCAAAAATATTTTTTATAAACATGTAACTTTCACACATTAACAAGTCCAATACAGCAAATGAAAGATAAACATCTTGTTAATCTACCCATGGTGTCCGATTTCAAAAATAATTTACAGCAAAAGCACCACATAGGATTATGTTAGGTCATAGTCAAGTCACAAAAACACACAGCCATTTTCCAGCGAAAGAGAGGAGTCACAAAAAGTAGAAATATAGATCAAATGAATCACTAACCTTTGATGATCTTCATCAGATGACACTCATATGACATCATGTTACACAATACAGCTCTCTCGGAGCTCTACGGACAATTCCTTCAACCTCATGGTTTTTGCTCTGATATGCGCTGTCAACTGTGGGACGTTATATGGACTGGTGTGTGCCTTTCCAAATCATGTCCAATCAATTGAATTTACCATAGGTGGACACCAATCCTGTTTTAGAAACATCTCAACAATGATCAATGGAAACAGGATCAAATCAAATGTAATTTGTCACATGCCGAATGCAACAGGTGTAGACCTTACCGTGAAATGCATACTTACAAGTCCTTAACCAACAATATATTTCGAGAAATAGCGAGAACATAATATTTCCAAAATAAACTAAAGTAAAAAAAAATATACAGTTGAAGTCAGAAGTTTACATACACCTTAGCCAAATACATTTATACTCCGTTTTTCACAATTTCCGACATTTAATCCAAGTAAAAATTCCCTGTCTTAGCTCAATGAGGATCACCACTTTATTTTAAGAATGTGAAATGTCAGAATAACAGTAGAGAGATTTTTTTTTTCAGCTTTTATTTCTTTCATCACATTCCTAGTGCGTCAGATGTTTACATACACTCAATTAGTACTTGGTAGAATTGCCTTTAAATTGCTTAACTTGGGTTAAAATGTTTCACTAGTGGAACCCCTCGACAACATTCCGCTGAAAAGGCAGAGCGTGAAATTCAAAGGTATTTTTTTGAAATATTTAACTTTCACACATTAACAAGTCCAATACAGCAAATGAAAGAAAAACATCTTTAGCTTTACAGCTAAAGCACAACATATGATTATGTTAGGTCATAGCCAAGTCGAAAAAACACACAGCCATTTTTCCAGCTAAAGATAGGACTCACAAAAAGCCGAAATATAGATAAATCAACCACTAACCTTTGATGATCTTCATCAGATGACACTCATATGACATCATGTTACACAATACATGTATGTTTTGTTCGATAATGTGCATATTTATATCTTAAAATCTCAGTTTACTTTGGCGCCTTACGTGGAGTAATGTTTTGATTCCAAAACATCGGGTGATTTTGCAGAAATACTCATAATAAACATTGATAAAAGATACAAGAGTTATTCACAGAATTAAAGATAGACTTCTCCTTAATGCAACCGCTGTGTCCGATTTTTTAAAAAAATAGCGAAAAAGCATAATCTGAGAACGGCGCTCAGAACCCAAAACAGCCAGAGGAATATCCACAATTTTGGAATCAACAAAGTTATAAACAACACCATAAATATTCACTTACCTTTGATGATCTTCATCAGAAGGCACTCCCAGGAATCCCAGTTCGACAATAAATGACTCATTTGTTCCATAAAGTTCCATCATTTATGTCCAAATAGCCACTTGTTGTTAGCGTGTTCAGCCCAGTAATCCATCTTCATGAGGCGCAGGCACTTCATCCAGACAAAAACTCAAAAAGTTCCGTTACATTTCTTTAGAAACATGTCAAACGATGTATGGAATCAATCTTTAGGATGTTTTTAATATAAAACATCAATAATGTTCCAACCGGAGAATTCCTTTGTCTTCAGAAAAGCACTGGAACGAGAGGTAACTCTGTCGGGAGTGCGCGTCATGAGACCAAGGCCCTCTGCCAGACCACTGACTCAAAGAGGTCTCATGAGCCCCTCCTTTATAGTAGAATCCTCATTCAAGTTTTTAAAGACGGTTGACATCTTGCGGAAGCCGTAGGAAGTGCAACTTTATCCATATCTCAATGTGTATTGGTAGGCCAAGCTTTGAAAAACAATGTCCCACTTCCTGGTTGGATTTTTCTCAGGTTTTCGACCTGCCATATGAGTTTTCTTATAGTCACAGACATCATTCAAACAGTTTTAGAAACTTCAGAGTGTTTTCTATCCAATACTAATAATAATATGCATATATTGGCATCTGGGACAGAGTAGGAGGCAGTTCACTCTGGGCACGCTATTCATCCAATTGTGAATATACTGCCCCCTATCCCATAACAGGAATCAGGAGGATATAATTATTTTTCCTCTGGTTGCATGTGACATGCTGGTAGAAATGAGGCAAATGAATTCAAGTTTGCCTGCACTCAAGTCCCCGGCCACTAGGAGCGCCGCTTCTGGATGAGCATTTTCTTGTTTGCTTATGGCCTTATACAGCTCGCTGAGTGCGGTCTTAGTGACAGCATCGGTTTGTGGGGGAAAATAGACGGCTACAAATAATGTAGATGAGAACTCTCTTGGGAGATAGTGTGGTCTACAGCTTATCATGAGGAATTCTACCTCAGGAGAGCAATACCTCGAGACTTCTTTAATATTAGACATTGCAAACCAGCAGTTATTGAGAAATAGACACACACCCCCGCACCTCGTCTTACCAGACGTAGCTGCCCTGTCCTAGTGATGAACTAAGAAGTCTGCCAGCTCTATATTATCGTCGTTCAGCCATGTCTCAATGAAACATAAGATATTACAGTTTGTATGTCCCATTGGTAGGATGGTCTTTGTTTTCCAATGATTGCACATTGGCCAATAATATGGAGGGACATGGTGGTTTACCAACTCGTTGGCAAATCTTTACAAGGCACTCCGCCTTCCTCCCCCTTTCCCTCCTTCTTTTCTTCATGCTGATGACCAAGCAGTATATCCTTTGTGTCATTAAAGAAAAAATCTTTGTCCAGTTTGAGGTGAGAAATCGCTGTTCTGATGTCCAGAAGCTCTTTTCGGTCATAAGAGACGGTAGCAGCAACATTATGTACAAAATGAGTTACAAACAATGCAAAAAAACCAAACAAAATAGCACAGTTGGTTAGGAGCCCGTAAAATGGAAGCCATCCCCTCCGGCACTATTATTGCACCTGAGCTCAATTTTGAGTCTCATAGCAATGGGACTGAATACTTATGTAACTAAGGTATCTGTTTTTAATTTGTATTTTATTTGCAAAAATGTCTAAAAACCTGTTTTCGCTTTGTCATTGTGATTGATGAGGGGAAAAGACTACTTACTACATTTTAGAATGACAAAATGTGGAAAAAGTCAAGGGCTCTGAATATTTTCCGAATGCACTGTATGTATGATGGATTATTCTGCATGATTGATGTTTCTTTATGATGGATATGTCTGTATGATAAATATGTCTGTATGATGGATATTTCTGTATGATGGATATGTCTGTATGATGAATGTCTGTATGCAACTACAATGAGATGGCTGTCTGTCTGCAACACATCATGAAACGCTCAAAATATCAGAAAGAAACAATCAAATTCACATACAAACAATGGAATTATTGAACATTTATGATAAAAACTTCCTAAAGATTGATTCTATACTTAGTTTGACAAATTTCTTCATCCTGTAATATAACTTATTTGAACTTTTCGTCCGACTGGACCTGAACGGGCTTTTGGATTTGTTTACCAAACGCCTGAACAAAAGAAGCTTTTTGGACATAAATGGACATATCGAACAAAACAAACATTTATTGTGGAACTGCGATTCCTGGGAGTGCATTCTGATGAAGATCATCAAAGGCAGCCTCCCAGGTGGCGCAGTGGTTAAGGGCGCTATACTGCAGCGCCAGCTGTGCCACCAGAGACTCTGGGTTCGTGCCCAGGCTCTGTTGTAACGGGCCTCGACCGGGAGGTCCGTGTGGCGACGCACCATTGGCCTAGCGTCGGGTAGGGATATCCTTGTCTCATCGCGCACCAGCGACTCCTGTGGCGGGCCAGGTGCAGCGTGCGCCAACCAAGGTGTTTCCTCCGACACATTTGTGCGGCTGGCTTCCGGGTTGGATGCGCACTGTGTTAAGAAGCAGTGCGGCTTGGTTGGGTTGTGTATTGGAGGACGCATGACCTTCAACCTTCGTCTCTCCTGAGCCCGTATGGGAGTTGTAGCGATGAGACAAGATAGTAGCTACTAAACAATTGGATACCATGAAATTGGGGAGAAAATGGGTAAAAAAGGGGAGGAGAAAGAAGATCATCAAAGGTAAGTGAATATTTATAATGCTATTTATGACTAATGTTGACTGCGCAACATGGCAATATTTCTTTTGGCTGGTTTGGGCTCTGAGTGCCATACTCAGATTATGCTTTTTCCGTTAAAATAATTGGAAATCTGGCACAGCAGTTGCATTAATCTCTCTCTTGAACAAGGCACCTTTCCCAGGGACATGAAACAAGCTAAAGTTATACCTCTGTATAAGAAGGGGATAAAGTCTGACCCTGGGAATTATAGGCCTGTATCTATCCTCTGTGTAACATCAAAGATCCTGGAGAGAATTGTACATGAGCAAATGTATGACAGGCAGGGTCTAATGTATGATTTTCAGTCGGGTTTTAGAAAAACATACTCAACTGATTCATGTCTACTTTACTTGACTGACTTCATCAGGAAAGAGATTGATGAGGTAAATCTGTGTGGAATGGTACTGCTTGACCTACAGAAGGCCTTTGATACAGTTAACCACTGTCTCCTAATCTCCAAACTGGAGGCACTGGGGTTAAGCAGTATCTCTCTCGGCTGGGTAAAGTCCTATTTATCAGGAAGGGAGCAAGTAGTAGAGGTTAATGGTTCACTGTCTCAGGCAAAACCAATGAGATGTGGCGTTCCGCAGGGGAGCGTGCTTGGGCCTCTGCTGTTTTTATTGTATGTTAATGATATGAAAGATGCTTGTTCTTGCCGTCTTTTTCTTTATGCGGATGACTCTACACTTCTGGTGTCTCACAAAAGTTAAACTATGTTGGAGAGCATACTTGGCACAGAGCTTACTAACATTAGCAAATGGCTTGGAGATAATAAGCTATCTCTGCACTTAGGGAAAACTGAAGCAATTATTTTGGGATCCAGACCTAAATTGTGCAGGTTGTCTGAAATCAGAGTAGAGTTAGGGGGTGAGGTGCTGACTACTAAAACCTCTGTTAGCTACTTGGGATGTATCCTTGATGGAAGCTTGGGAGGTGTGAGCATGGCCAATAAGGTGCTAGGGAAGGTTAATGCCAGGACTAAGTTTTTAGCTAGAAAGTCCAAGCTGCTTGATAAGGACTCCATGAAAGTGCTAGCTACTGCCCTCATTCAATTTCATTTTGACTATGCTAGTACTTCCTGGTTTGGGGGCTTATCTAAACTTATGAAGGGGAAGCTCCAGATAGCCCAGAATAAGTTGATAAGGGTTGTATTGAAGGTGAGTCCACGTACTCACATAGGCAGGAGCTGCTTTCAGGAACAAAACTGGCTGCCTGTTGAGGCTAGGGTGTCCGAGATTAGACTAGGTTTGGTGTACAGGAGTATTCATGGTCCTGCGCCCAGATATCTAAGTGATTACTTTCCTCGTGTTAGGGATGCACACAATCACAGCACCAGATCAGGTGTTGCTGATGTGTGCTTATACAGGTTCAGGAGTAATGCTGGGAAAGGTACTTTCTTGTATAACAGAGCCTCAGAATGGAATGAGTTGCCTCTGCCTATAAAAACAAGGTCCTCTCTGGGCAGCTTTAAACATAAAGTAAAAATATGTTTGATGTTCTCTGTGCCCATATGAATAATCCCTATGATGTAACTGGAATGATGAGATAGATGTTCTTCTTCTCTGTTGTTGTTTTATTATTTCACTGCCATACTGTGTTCCATCTTGTCTAGCCATCTTGTCTCAAGAGGACCACAATGGAAATAAGTCCCAGACTTTATTGTGTGTTATCCTCAATGATTTTATTCATGTGCATGTATGGCTTTTATGTTTTATGCATGCTTGTTTTTTTAAATGGTCGAATTAATAAACTAAACTAAACTAAAACTAAAATATAACATATACTCACTCTTCATCCTTAGATGAAATTGCATGGAAAAAGGAATGGGTTGGTGAAATAATTTTCTGTCATGGACAAAGGAACTCAAAAGGTGTGAATTTCGATCTGAATGTGCAAATAGTCAAGAATATATTTTTGAATATGAAAGTGGATGAAAAAGAGATTTGGCTCATTAATTCTATATGGTCCAAATCAGGATGATCCATGCTTCTTCAAAAATATTTATACCAATTTATTGAATTTACAGGCAACAAATGATCAAATCATTATGGTGGGAGACTATAACCTCGCAGGAATTCTAAGTAATACATTATTTTCTTAATTTAAAAAAAATTGTCCTCCAGTCAACTTTGATTACATTTCCAATATCCCCATCCACGTGGAAATTCTATGAGCGTTATGTGAAGGCCAATTAGATGATGATTCGATCACATTCTGTGTCCTATAATTTTTTTTTAACCTTTGGTGCAAGAGAGAAAGAGACAAGAAAGTAGTCAAGACGACTAGCTTGATTAAGTCTCCTCCATGTATATCTCACTAGGTCGGGGGTTTTTAGTCTCCAAATATATTGACTATTTCTAATTTGTCAATAATATTTGTGATTTCCTTAAGGGCACGGTGATGATAGTTGGTAGAGTGATTTCCTTTACGGTCCATTGAGGTACTTTTAGAACTACCCATCCCGGATCCGGTATATTTGTCATCAGCAACGCTGAATAGCATAGCACAACAGTCAAAAAATATTACTAGAAAATATTCATATTCATGAAATCACAAGTGAAATATAGCGAAACACAGCTTAGCCTTTTGTTAATCACCCTGTTGTCTCAGATTTTGAAATTATGCTTTACAGCAAAAGCAATACAAGCGTTTGTGTAAGTTTATCGATAGCCTAGCATAGCATTATGTACACTTAGCATCAGGAAGCTTGGTCATGAAAATCAGAAAAGCAATCAAATGAACCGTTTACCTTTGATGATCTTCAGATGTTTTCACTCACAAGACTCCCAGTTAGACAGCAAATGTTCCTTTTGTTCCATAAAGATATTTTTTATATCCAAATACCTCCGTTAGTTTGGTGTGTTATGCCCAGGAATCCACCGGAAATAGCGGTCATGACAACGCAGAAAAAATTCCAAATTATATCCATAATGTCGACAGAAACATGTCAAACGTTTTTTATAATCAACCCTCAAGGTGTTTTTCAAATATCTATTCGATAATATATCAACCGGGACAGTTGGCTTTTCACTAGGACCGGGAGGAACAATGGCCGCCTCTCTCTTCTGTGCAAAAATCACTCTGAGAGCCCCCACCTGACCACTTACGTAATGTGGTCGTTCACGCTCATTCTTCATAATAAAGGCCTGAAACTATGTCTGAAGGCTGTAAACACCTTAGGGAAGCCATAGAAATATAAATCTGGTTGATATCCCTTTCAATGGTCAATAGGGATGCATAGGAACACAGAGCTTTCAAAATAAGAGTTTTTCTCAGGCTTCCGCCTGCAATATCCATTCTGTTATACTCACAGACAATATTTTTACAGTTTTGGAAACTTTAGAGTGTTTTCTATCATAATCTGTCAATTATATGCATATTCTAGCATCTGGTCCTGAGAAATAGGCCGTTTACTTTGGGAACGTTATTTTTCCAAAAATAAAAATAGTGCCTCCTAGCTTCAAGAGGTCAACAATATGAGTAATACAAGGGCCAATTTGCTCAGCCAAATCTATAAGAAACCTTGCAGGAATATTATCGAGGCCTGTGGCTTTGGAGCGTTTAAGCTCTGCCAGCGTACTGACTATTTTGGCTGTTGCTACCTTTGCAAAAGAAAAAGAGTTTGGCTGAACCCCTAACTCTACATAATACTTCTCGACTTGGTTGCTTCCATACAAACCAGAACTGGTGGGACGCTTGCTAACCAGCTTGCTGGCAACAGAAGTAAAAACAGAGTAGAATTCATTGGCAACCTCTGCTTTTTCATATACCATCTCCCCTTTGATGTTCAGTCCAATACTGTTTAGTTTGTTTTTGGTAGTACTACTACAGCCTAGTTCCTTAAAGATTTCCAAAGCTTTTTAGGGTCATTTTTGTTTTCAATTATTTTCTCAGCAAAGTAACCCCTCTTAGCTACATCCATCCTGCTCTGTGCTTCATTTCTGTGACGTTTTATATAGGACAGAATCATGCTGCTCTTGAGAGTTTTTAAATGTCTTACAGGCCTTATTCCTTGCTTGGATAGATTCTAGAATCTCATGACTAAACCAAGAGCTAGATCTCTGCTTTACCCTGACCCGTCTAATGGGAGCCATTATATTCACCACATCAAGGAATCTACATTTAAAGGCTTTTTTTATATTTAAAGGTATTTTTTGATTCCTCTGATTTGATCGGTTTTGTGACATTTAAATATATTTTAAAAAATCCTACTTGTGCAAAATGTAATAAAGTTATCACTGATTCCATAGACTATTACTCCACTCCGCGATATTTTAGATTTATCAGACACCAATATTAAGTCAATTGTACTTTGCACTGTTTCACATATCCTGCTGGGATCTTTTTTAATTTGGGTCAGAGCAAGTGATCTACAAAAGTGCATGAATACATTGTGGGTTGGGATATTCTTTTTGCTGACATCAGTATTGAAATCCCCTAACAAAATGATTTCCTTCAACAGCGAATCATTACAGTTTGACAACACAATTTCAAGACCTTCATAGAATGCATTCTGCTTGGGCAGCCTATAACACACCCACAACAAAATCGTCTTGGTTTTGGGAAGGCAGATATCCAGCCAGACAATCTCCAGATCAGCGTTTAAATCTGATCTGACGTTAAAAGCAATGTCTGATCTTACAAACGCACATAATCCCCCACTTTCCTGACAACAGAGTAATTACCTATCTCAATTTCTGAGTCACAAACAGATTAATCCAACCATGTCTCAGTAAAACATAAGGCACCCACCTCTGATTTGCAAACCAGCAGGCGTATGTCATTGATCTTCGGTAGTAGGCTTCGGACGTTTAAGTGCACAAAATGTAAGCCCTTCTTCCCAAAGGCCTCATTGAATTCCCGATACTCCTGTAACTCGCATCCCAATGTGCTGCCATCTTCCCACTGCCTTGCCTCCGGTGGCCTCTCTGTCGCCATGGAGCACCTCTCCCCAGGTGCCACTCGATCGTCCTCACCACCATGTACCCCGTCACTCACCTCTGGTTGCTTCCACTCCGCTGTGGACCCCCCCTCCTCCGGTGCACTCTCCACCCTCTGTAAGTCCTCTGGTCCCACTCCACCTTCAGTGCTCACACACCCCGTGAGTAGAGCACACCAACAGCAACGGTAAGCTTCATTGACCCCATGTCCAAAGCTAGAGTTGCTGCATTTTAGATGAATCCACTGTACACACTCCAAACAGTCCAAAGCTTTGCTGTTACTCTTTACCCACCGTTCGCAAGAGGAGGATGGGTACATAGGCCGTTTGATGGGGTTCGTGATAAAGTGAGGTCCAGGGTATTGATGGATATCACCAGACAAGAGAAGGCATAGAGTTATTATAAGATCTCCACCATTAATTTGCGATTTCAGACTGGATTTCGATGATCGTTTTGGTTTGTGCCAAGGTGATATGAAAGTTTGGTATATAGCATTCCTTCCAAATCCGAAGAGCTGGATGCCATCAAAAGTGTTTGCATGACTGAGAAGTTGCTGACAATGTACTATTCTTTCATCTAAATAGCAGATGCAATTATTTCCAGTAACATTTAAAACATGCTGAACTTGCCGGTCGCCATCTTGCCGGCTGGCTTATCCTTTTCTTTTAGCCACGTAAAGAATGATCTTCTTTTTTATAATCTGCTAAACCATTACAATTATAACTGACTATACTATTTCATCCCTTACCATAACTAGATACTATTCTCAGTCAAAATTGACCATAATTAGTGCTTGTAAAGTTACTGCATTAGGAGGTATTATGACAGTCAAAATTAGAGATTTCAAATGTCTGATATTTAGAATTCAAGAAACAGGTTCTAGCAATATTTGTTTCATTGACTTGCCTATTTGCCTGTGAGCCAATGCCACAGATGTTAGAAAATTGGGTCAAGATAATATGTGTGTAGTAAATCTGAATAGGTTGATGTGTATGAAATTGGATGTGATTTAGTGAGATTGTGTATTATGTCTGGATTACAGTAAGAATATAATGCAGACACATCGATGGCCCTGAACAAACTTAATTTGACTCTATGTAAACTGGAAACCACGTATCCTGAGGCTGGATTAATTGTAGCTGAAAATAAGACTCCCTAAATTCTATCAGTATATCGATAATGCAACCAGGGCTGGTAAAACCCTGGATCATTGTTATTCTAACTTCCGCGACGCATATAAGGCCCTCCCCCGCCCTCCTTTCGGAAAAACTGACCACGACTCTTTTGTTGCTCCCAGCCAGAAACTAAAACAGGAAGCTCCCGCACTCAGGTCTGTTCAATGCTGGTCCGACCAATCTGATTCCACGCTTCAAGATTGCTTTGATCACGTGGACTGGGATATGTTCCGCATTGCGTCAAACAACGACATTGACGAATACGCTGATTCGGTGAGCGAGTTTATTAGCAAGTGCATCAGCGATGTCGTACCCACAGCAACTATAAAAAAAAATCCCAAACCAGAAACTGTGGATTGATGGAAGCATTCGCGCAGAACTGAAAGTGCGAACCACTGCTTTTAATCAGGGCAAGGTGACTGGAAACATGACCGAATTACAAACAGTGTAGCTATTCCCTCCGCAAGGCAATCAAACAAGCTAAGCGTCAGTATAGAGACAAAGTAGAGTCGCAATTCAACGGCTCAGACACAAGAGCTATGTGGCAGGGTCTACAGTCAATCACAGATTACAAAAAGAAAACCAGCCCTGTCGCGGGCCAAGATATATTGCTCATAGACAGACTAAACAACTTCTTTGCTCGCTTTGAGGACAATACAGTACCACTGACACGACCCTCTACCAAAACCTGCGGACTCTCCTTCACTGCAGCCGTGAGTAAAACATTTAAACGTGTTAACCCTCGCAAGGCTGCAGGCCCAGACAGCATCCCCAGCCACGTCCTTAGAGCATGCGCATACCAGCTGGCTGGTGTGTTTACGGACATATTCAATCAATCCTTATCCCAGTCTGCTGTTCCCACATGCTTCAAGAGTAACACCATTGTTCCTGTTCCCAAGAAAGCCAAGGTAACTGAGCTAAATGACTACCACCCCGTTACACTCACTTCCGTCATCATGAAGTGCTTTGAGAGACTAGTCAAGGACCATATCACCTCCACCCTACCGGACACCCTAGACCCACTCCAATTTGCTTACCACCCCAATAGGTCCACAGACGATGTAATCTCAACCACACTGCACACTGCCCTAACCCATCTGGACAAGAAGAATACCTATGTGAGAATGCTGCTCATCGACTACAGCTCAGCATTTAACACCATAGTACCCTCCAAACTCGTCATCAAGCCCTGGGTCTCGACCGCCCTGTGCAACTGGGTGCTGGACTTCCTGACGGGCTACCCCCAGGTGGTGAGAGTAGGTAACAACATCTCCACTCCGCTGATCCTCAACACTGGGGCCCCACAAGGGTGCGTTCTGAGCCCTCTCCTGTACTCCCTGTTCACCCATGACTGCGTGGCCATGCACGCCTCCAACTCAATCATCAAATTTGTAGACGACACTACAGTGGTAGGCTTGATTACCAACAACGACAAGACGGCCTACAGGGAGGAGGTGAAGGCCCTCGTAGTGTGGTGTCAGGAAAATAACTTGATCGTGGACTTCAGGAAACAGCAGAGGGAGCACCCCCCTATCCACATCGACGGGATAGTAGTGGAGAGGGTAGTAAGTTTGAAGTTTCTCGGTGTACACATCACGGACAAACTGAATTGGTCCACCCACACAGACAGGTGAAGAAGGTGCAGCAGCGCCTCTTTAACCTCAGGAGGCTGAAGAAATTTGGCTTGTCACCAAAAGCACTCACATACTTTTACAGATGCACAATTGAGAGCATCCTGTCGGGCTGTATCACCGCCTGGTACTTCAACTGCTCTGCCCACAACCGTAAGGCTCTCCAGAGGGTAGTGAGGTCTGCACAACGCATCACCGGGTGCAAACTACCTGCCCTCCAGGACACCTACACCACCCGATGTCACAGGAAGGCCAAAAAGATAATCAAGGACAACAACCACCCGAGCCACTGCCTGTTCACCCCGCTATCATCCAGAAGGCGAGGTCAGTACAGGTGCATCAAAGCAGGGACCGAGAGACTGAAAAACAGCTTCAATCTCAAGGCCATCAGACTGTTAAACAGCCACCACTAACATTGAATGGCTGCTGCCAACATACTGACTCAACTCCAGCCACTTTAATAATGTATCACTAGCCACTTTAAACAATGCCACTTCATATAATGTTTACATATCCTACATTACTTATCTCATATGTACAGTATATACTGTACTCTATACTATCTACTGCATCTTGCCATCTTGATGTAATACATGTATCACTAGCCAATTTAAACAATGCCACTTTATTATGTTTACACACCCTACATTTCTCATCTCATATGTATATACTGTACTCGATGCCATCTACTGCATCTTGACTTTGCCGTTCTGTACCATCAATCATTCATATATTCTTATGTACATATTCTTCATTCCTTTACACTTGTGTGTAAAAGGTAGTTGTTGTGAAAATGGTTAGATTACTCATTGGTTATTACTGCATTGTCTGAACTAGAAGCACAAGCATTTCGCTACACTCACATTAACATCTGCTAACCATGTGTATGTGACAAATAAAATTTGATTTGATTTTAATTTTAATGTGTAATGTCCAAATAAATAATAACCCAGCCAATTTGCATGGTTGAGTGTCTATGTGTGTAACATGAAGTGAGTATAGCCTTAATATTCAGGATGATATTTTCTCATATCGTATCACCATCATAGTTGCATCATAATTGCCTTTAACATAATTTCCATAGAAAAACACATCCCAGCATTTCCATAACAATTGACTTTTCACATGATCATGAAAGAGACCTTGCATTACAATAGAGATGACTTCACTACAGTACAAAGGTATACCGTATAATATGTCATTATTCCAAATGTCCCTGTTCTGATATCTTCCCCTTGCTTCCCCTAGATGGCAGTTTTTTTTTTACATTTTACCCTTTGGCTAATTTCCAACTTCCTTGTATCGTAACCCTGTTCATCTCTCCTGACCAGGATGGTTACTATATTTATGACCTTAGAAGAGTTATTTACATCTGAACCATGTTTATACAGTAAACAGTGACTAGAGTGATGTGTGTGGAGGCAGGACCTGTGGTTAGTGGGTTTGTATAATAAACGGTAAACAGAGAGACAGACAGATACATGTCATTAACTCCCAGTCAACATTACTGAGTGAGAAGCAGTCCATGAGCAAGTGTAATAAAGGATAAAGGGACAGCAAAAGGCTTTGATGTAGATGGCATATACACTCTTAGAAAACAGGATTCCAAAAGATGTATTTGCAAAGGGATGGGGTTCTACATTGTAGAATAATAGTGAAGACATCAAAACTATGAAATAACACATATGGAATAATGTCGTAACCAAAAAAGTGTTAAACAAATGAAAATATATTTTAGATCATAGATTCTTCAAAGTAGTCACTTTGACTTGATGATAGCTATAAACACTATTGCCATTCTCTCAACCAGCTTTAGCTGGAATGCTTTTACAACAGTCTTGAAGGAGTTCCCACATATGCTAAGCACTTGTTGGTTGCTTTTCCTTCACTCTGTGGTCCAACTCATCCCATAGCATCTCAATTGGGTTGAGGTCGGGTGATTGTGGAGGCCAGGTCATCTGATGCAGCTCTACATCACGTTCTTTCTTGGTCAAATAGCCCTTACACAGCCTGGAGGTGTGTTGGGTCATTGTCCTGTTGAAAAACAAATGACAGTCCCACTAAGCGCAAACCAGATTAGATGGCATATCGCTGCAGAATGCTTTGGTATCTATGCTGGTTAAGTGTGACTTGAATTCTAAATAAATTAGAGGCAGTGTCACCAGCAAAGCACCCCCACACCATCACACCTCCTCCTCCATGCTTCACGGTGTGTCTCACAAAAACACAGCTGTTGGAACCAAAAATCTCAAATTTGGACTCATCAGACCAAAGGATATATTTCCAATGGTCTATTGTCCATTGCTCGTGTTTCTTGGCCCAAGCAAGTCTCTTCTTCTTTTTCGTGTCCCCTTAGTTGTGGTTTCTTTGCAGCAATTCGACCATGAAGGCCTGATTTCATGAAGTCTCCTCTGAACAGCTGTTGTTCAGATGTGTCTGTTACTTGAACTCTGTGAAGCATTTATTTGTGCTGCAATTACTGAGGCTGGTAACTCTAATGAACTTATCCTTTGCAGCAGAGGCAACTCTGGGTCTTCCTTTCCTGTGGCGTCCTCATGAGAGCCAGTTTCATCATAGCGCTGATGGTTTTGCAGTAGTGGTTTTTCCACAAATAGACAGGTATTTTCTTTTCCATAGTAGCAAGATCTATTTTTGCTAACTTTCTTTTAAAATGTATTGGAGTGAGTTCATTTCCTTCTTTTGGGATATGTATACCGAGTATGTCCACATCACCGTCAGACCATGTTATTGGTCAACTACACAGTAATGTAAAGGTTGTATTATTTATTGATCCAGTATGTAATATAGTGCACTTATCATAACTTGGTTGTAATCCAGAGAGGTGAGAAAAAGTATCTAAATCCTCTATGAGGCTGTGGAGGGATCCAAATTGTGGATTTAAAACAAAACATGAATCATCAGCGTGCAATGACAGCTTTGTTTTTAAGCCCTGTATTTCTCACCCCTGATATTATTGTTGGATCTGATTTTAACAGCTAACATTTCAATGGCAATAATAAATACATTATTTACTATTTTACACTTAGGGTTACTACACATAACTTTAACCCATTTTATAAGAGATTCTCCAAAATGTAAATATTCCAGGCATTTACGTACATATAAACTCCAGTAGTACTTTATCAAAAGCCTGAATACCAGGCCTGGTTTCCCAGATGTTTCAGTGTCCTATTGTTTCAGTACTTGTCTTATATTATCTCCAATGTATCGTCCATGTAAAAACCTGTCTGATTAGGATGAATAATATACAATACCGACAATACCTTTTTTTTGCTATACGCTATGCATTTTGCTCGATTTTTTCCATCACAACACTGACGTGTAAGGGGCCTCCAATTGTGTAAATGGACTGGATCTTTATATTTACCACTTGGATCCTGTTTCTGTAATAATGAAATCAGACCTTTTTGTTGAGAGTCTGATAATCTAGCATTAATATAGGAGTGGTTAAAACATGGTAATAACGGTCTTCTGAGTATATAAAAAAAAGGTTTAGTATACCTCCCCTGGTATGCCATCCAGCCCTGGAGTTTTCCCGGACTTAAAGGCTTTAATTGCATCTCGAAGTTCCCCCTCTGTAGTTTGGCCCCTCTGTAGTTTGGCCCCTCTGTAGTTTGGCCCCT
This sequence comes from Oncorhynchus kisutch, assembly GCF_002021735.2. Classification (NCBI taxonomy): domain Eukaryota; kingdom Metazoa; phylum Chordata; class Actinopteri; order Salmoniformes; family Salmonidae; genus Oncorhynchus; species Oncorhynchus kisutch. The sequence goes on along the minus strand of NC_034186.2, from coordinate 71,608,761 downwards.
CTGTAGAAAGACTCACATGAGTCTTTCTGTACAGCTGTTCATTTTACATTATTAAAGAAAAACAATCCATACAATTAGCTTCAGTGAGTGGAGATGGAGGAGACTGAAACGAAAACCTTCCTTCCTCTTTCAAAATATTGTTTGGGGAATCATGGGTGACTCGTTCATTTGTAACAAGTTTCGGTAAATGATTGTTGGTAGCATTTCTATGTTGAAGATAAAATATATTTGGTGCATTTTTCCACATATTCCATCAAGTTTGCTATATTTTTTAGAATATATTACATTTTATCTTTCTTGATTAAGTTCCTCCATTTCTTTTTGTTTTTCCTCTAAACTTATTCTGAGCCTTTATGTTACAGTTTTTATTGCTATCTATTTGTACTGTTAGTCCTTCCATTTCCTTTGTTAATATGGAATCTTTTGACCTTAAAGTGTCCCATTCAATAAGGGGATCTGCTGTACCTATGTTATGTCAGAATGATTCTGTCCTAGTTAAAAACAAGTTATCATCCAATAGGCTTCGATAAAATGTCCAATATCCTCACCCACATGGAAAATCTGTAAGAGTATGCCAATTATTTGATGGTCCGACCGCATTCTGTCCCCCATCAACACTTTTTAATCTTTTGGGATAGTGACATAAGAAAGTAGTCAAGACTAGCTTGATTGAGCCTCCACCATGTACATGTATATCTCACTAGGTCAGGATATTTAAGCCTCCATACCGTGCATTCAGAAAGTACTCAGACCCCTTGACTTTTTTCACATTTTGTTAGGTTACAGCCTTATTCTCAAATTGATTAAATCACCCCCCCCCTCATCAATCGACACATAATGAAAAAGCAAAAACAGGTTTTTACACATTCTTGCTAATTTCTTACAAATTAAATGAGATATCACATTTACGTAAGTATTCAGACCCTTTACTCTTTACTTTGTTGAAGCATCTTTGGCAGCGATGCCAGCCTTGAGTCTTCTTGGGTATGACGCTACAAGCTTGGCACATCTGTAACTAGGGAGTTTCTTCCATACTTCTCAACAGATCCTCTCAAGCTCTGTCAGGTTGGATGGGGAGCATTGCTGCACAGCTATTTTCAGATCTCTCCAAAGATGTTCGATCAGGTTCAAGTCCGGGCTCTGGTTGGGCCACTCAAGTACATTCAGAGGCTATTCCCGAAGCCACTCCTGCGTTGTCTTGGCTGTCTGTTAAGGGTCATTATCCTGTAGGAAGCTGAACCTTTGTCCCAGACAGAGGTCCTGAGAGCTCTGGAGCAGGTTTTCATCAAGGATCTCTCTGTACTTTGCCCCGTTCATCTTTGCCTCAAATCTGACGAGTCTCCCAGTCCCTGCCACTGAAAAAAATTCCCACAGCATGATGCTGCACCACCATAGGGATTGTGCCAGGTTTCCTCCAGATGTGATGCTTGGCATTCAGGTCAAAGAGTTCAATCTTCGTTTCATCAGACCAGAGAATCTTGTCATGTGCTTTTGTTGAGCATTGGCTTCCGTCTGGCCACTCTACCATAAAGGCCTGATCAGCGGAGTTCTGCAAAGATGGTTGTCCCTCTGGAAGGTTCTCCCATCTCCACAGAGAAACTCTAGAGCTCTGTCAGAGTGACCATCTGGTTCTTGGTCAACTCACTGACCAAGGCCCTACTCCCTCGATTGCTCAGTTTGGCTGGGACCCCAGGTCTAGCAAGAGTCTTGGTGGTTCCAAACTTCTTCCATTTAAGAATGATGGAGGCCACTGTGATCTTGGGACCTTCAATTCTGCAGAAATGATTTGGTACCCTTCCCCCAGATTGGACTCTCAAGGATGATCAATGGAAACATAATGCACCAGTGCTCGATTTCAAGTCTCACAGCAAATGGTCTGAATACTTATGTAAATAAGTTATTTCAGTTTTTTATTTTTAATGCACTTGCGAAAATGTAAAAAGGAAACTTGTTTTCGCTTCATCATTATGATAGGCTATTTGTGTAGATTGATGAGGGAAAATAATTATTTAATCAATTTTAGAATAAGGTTGTAGCGTAACAAAATGTGGAAAAGAAAAGGGGTCTGATTGCTTTCCAAAAGCACTGCATATATAATGTAACAAAAAATATGCTTGACCGTTGGTATGAGGTTCTTACAGTGTAAGTTTTCGCCAGGTTTAATGGGACCCATGTCATCCAAAACTTTGACTCAAGTTTAGCAAAAAGTATCTGGATGCATACCAATGGTCAAGCATGGTAGTGGTAGTGTGATGGTTTGAGGAAGCTTTGGTGTCTCAGGATCCGGATGACTTGCCTTAACAGAAGAATCCAGGAATTTTGCTCCATTTCAGAGAATTCTACAGGAGAATGTCAAGACAACTGGCTGTGAGCTGAAGCTGAAGCGCAGATGAGTCATGCAGCAAGACAATGATGCAGAACATAATCTGATGTTTTGGAATGGCCTAGTTAAAGTCCAGACCTAATCCCAATTGAAATGCTGTGGCAGGACTTGAAAAGAGCAGTTCATGCCAATTATTAAGTCTAAAGGGGCAATTACTTTTTCACACAGGTGAATTGTGTGTTGCTTAAACTTAAATAAAATATACATTTAGAAAAACTCAGGTTCCCTTTTTCTAATATTGGGTTTTGGTTGAAGATCTGATAACATTCAGTATCAAAACTATGCAGAAACATAGAATATCAGAAAGGAGGAAAAAACTTTTTCAAAGCACTGTAAGTGTTTCTTGACAGGTTCAATGTGAACAGTGTCTTATGAGCCCAGGTTGCTTTAGCCACCGTGGATGGATCATGAGTTTCAACAGCATCGGAGGACCTATCCCGAGCCTCATTGGCCAAGTACGATCCAGCCTCCTCCCAGGACCTGTGTAAGACAAACAGAGTTGATCAGATTTACAGTAAACCATAATCAACTTGAAAACACTCCTGTGTGTCAACAAAAAACACAGTGGGAAAAATGTAAGTGGGCAAAATAGGGCGTGGGTAGTTGGGTAGGTGTGTGTGAGTGTGTTCTGGCGACAGGTAGGGTGGGTAGGTACATTTGCATCACCTGACTCCAGCAACATTACATGATCCTGAATAAATATTTGTTGATTGAGAGGAGACTTTGACTGTGGAGTATTGACATGTTTGGATTTACCAAGAAGTCTGGACAGTAATTTGGTTCATAGGAAAATTTACCGTTCATTTCTGATCCGTGGTGTTTGATATGTGGTAGAACTATGGATTATCCTCTGGTGTGGGTTCTCATCCTGGTGCTGCTTAACTTCACTACAGGTAAAGAGGACAAAACGCTCATTCTGGAAAGATATTGATGCCTATTTGTGCTATAACGCTTTGTTAAATAAGTAACAGGTTGTTCAAATGTCTCTGTTTGGTTGATGCACTTCAGTCAAACAGTATCAATTCAAAAAAGTTGAGATTTCTATTTATCTGACATTGACAACAATGTCTAGAGTAGACATTAGAAATAGATAGTAGGTCATGTTGTAAATTGACTAATTTTGAAACAAAAGCTTGTATTTCTGTTAAAGTGCCAGAGTCTAAAGATTTGATTAATATCAATTAGAATATTTGAAGGAATTTTAAAGAGTTTTGTACTGATTAATAATATCTCAAAACATGAACTAAACTCATCAATCCGTCCTCTTCTAGATGTCTCTGGCCAGGTGGTGGTTCCCTCGATGAACCCCTTAGCTGTGGGCAGTAATGTCACACTGAACCTAGTTCCTCAAAGCCCCATCAACATAGGGACCTGGTCATATGAAACTACAATCATCGTACTTTTCTATCCTAATGGCAGTAGTGTGAGTACAAGTTATCAAGGCAGAGTCTCATTCAACCGTTCCTCCTCAGAGCTGTCCATAAGCTCTCTCCAACTCAACGACTCAGGTCTATATACCGTGCAGGGAATGGAGCCAGTCCTGTATGCTGTGGTGACCTTGTCTGTCCGGGGTAAGGAACTGACCTCTGCCTGTCTGTTGATCTTTATACGGTGATAAACTCTCACTCACTGGCGCACACGGTCAGTTGCTCGCACACATGCTCACCTGCACACTTACTTATCCAATCACAGACCTTCTTCAAACATGCATGCACATACATTCTCTATCAGGGATTCATCTCTGTCACAATAATAAAAGGCAAAGTCATTTTCCTGACCTCCAAAGCTAACACTTAAATATGTCAATGTTTTCTGAACCTATAGTGAATTTGGCCTTTGTAATACCTTAAACAGATCACAGAGTTTGAGCAAACTGTTCTTTTCAATTTCAGATAAGACGACCATAATATTTTGAATGTGTTCAAAGAGACTAAGGGCTCTACAGGGCTCAATCCTTAGACCTGGTCTCTATGATAAGTAAACAAAATAGCATATTTAGGTTGATTTCCAAAGCAAGTTTTACAGTATGAAACGAATATCAACTACATGGTTGTAATTCAGTAAGACACAAAAAAAACTTTCTTGAAACACATCCACCTTATCTTGACTGCCATCGTCTCTCTCACCCACAGAGCCCATTTCAAACGTGACTCTAAGGGCCAACGCTACTGATCTAGTGGAATTGAACGACACTGCCATGTTCACCTGCTCTGTCTCCTCTGGCACCTCCCTCTCCTACCGCTGGCTGAATGGCAGCTCAGAGGTCACAGCTAGTGACAGAGTTCGGCTTGGTGGTGGGAACAGCACTCTCACCATAGTCAGTGTGACACGACACGATGAAGGGCCGTTCAGATGTGAGGTCATCAACGGAATCAGCAATGGCACCAGCCAGCCCATTGGCCTCAATGTTAGATGTGAGTATCAGAGTATGCAGTATACTGTACATTAATCATACACAACATACATGGATTGTACCTTGTCATTGAGAGCCAGCCTTCCATGCAATGATGTAATATGCCTATTTTCATCCCAAACCATTCCTCTGTGTACACATGATCCAGATCATTATTTGGAGAGATCATTAGTAGACTGTGTTTAGTAGAGCAGGAGAGAAACATATTCTAGGTAATGTTTACCCAACACTTCATTGTTGTTGATTTTCCCCCATAGATGGCCCAAGTAACCTCACCATGATGGTAGTTCCTGAGATGACCATAGGACATACAGCCTACAAGACGGGCTCTGACATCACTCTGTTCTGCTCCGCTCAGTCCAAACCCGCTGAGTCCTACAAGTGGGGGTTTAATGGGACGTTCCTCAATGAGCAAAGCCCACAGCTCAGCCTGCAGAACATCAGGGAGAACCAGACAGGAAGTTATGCCTGCTTAGCCCACAACAATGTCACACTCCAAGTCGCCTCCATGACCACAATGATAAATATCGTGGGTGAGGCAACATTCATCGTTATGAAATGTCATATAGTTGGTAGTGAATATTTGATTATTGATGGGTATAAACAGATTTTGCTATACAGTGGGGCAAAAAAGTATTTAGTCAGCCACCAATTGTGCAAGTTCTCCCACTTAAAAAGATGAGAGAGGCCTGTAATTTTCATCATAGGTACACTTCAACTATGACAGACAAAATGAGAAGAAAAAAATCTAGAAAATCACATTGTAGGATTTTTTATGAATTTATTTGCAAATTATGGTGGAAAATAAGTATTTGGTCAACAACAAAAGTTTATCTCAATACTTTGTTACATACCCTTTGTTGGCAATGACAGAGGTCAAACGTTTTCTGTAAGTCTTCACAAGGTTTTCACACACTGTTGCTGGTATTTTGGCCCATTCCTCCATGCAGATCTCCTCTAGAGCAGTGATGTTTTGGGGCTGTTGCTGTGCAACACGGACTTTCAACTCCCTCCAAAGATTTTCTATGGGGTTGAGATCTGGAGACTGGCTAGGCCACTCCAGGACCTTGAAATGCTTCTTACGAAGCCACTCCTTCGTTGCCCGGGCGGTGTGTTTGGGATCATTGTCATGCTGAAAGACCCAGGCATGTTTCATCTTCAATGCCCTTGCTGATGGAAGGAGGTTTTCACTCAAAATCTCACGATACATGGCCCCATTCATTCTTTCCTTTACACGGATCAGTTGTCCTGGTCCCTTTGCAGAAAAACAGCCCCAAAGCATGATGTTTCCACCCCCATGCTTCACAGTAGGTATGGTGTTCTTTGGATGCAACTCAGCATTCTTTGTCCTCCAAACACGACGAGTTGAGTTTTTACCAAAAAGTTCTATTTTGGTTTCATCTGACCATATGACATTCTCCCAATCTTCTTCTGGATCATCCAAATGCGCTCTAGCAAACTTCAGACGGGCCTGGACATGTACTGGCTTAAGCAGGGGGACACGTCTGGCACTGCAGGATTTGAGTCCCTGGCGGCGTAGTGTGTTACTGATGGTAGGCTTTGTTACTTTGGTCCCAGCTCTCTGCAGGTCATTCACTAGGTCCCAGCTCTCTGCAGGTCATTCACTGATCGTATGTCGTATGTGGTAAATACCACTTTCTCACTTTGTTATTAATGCAGCACTAAAAAAACAAGTAAATAAGAAACCTCTTTCTTCCATAGCATGAGGTCTTATAATGTAAAGAAGACGTGTCACTGATTTTACACCTCTCTAAACCCGTTAGATTTAGGGAGGAGGGGCTATTGTTCGATTTGGATGTCAAAGGACAGAGCAACTACACATATTATCCATTATATTGACCAGATACTCACAAGAACGGTGAGCAAAAATCTCAGAACCACACGGGGGGTGTGGTTCTGAGATTTTTGCTCACCGTTCTTGTGATCATTTTGACCCCACGGGGTGAGATCTTGCGTGGAGCCCCAGATCGAGGGAGATTATCAGCGGTCTTGTATGTCTTCCATTTCCTAATAATTGCTCCCACAGTTGATTTCTTCAAACCAAGCTGCTTACCTATTGCAGATGCAGTCTTCCCAGCCTGGTGCAGGTCTACAATTTTGTTTCTGGTGTCCTTTGACAGCTCTTTGGTCTTGGCCATAGTGGAGTTTGGAGTGTGACTGTTTGAGGTTGTGGACAGGTGTCTTTTATACTGATAACAAGTTCAAAAAGGTGCCACTAATAAAGGTAACGAGTGGAGGACAGAGGAGCCTCTTAAAGAAGAAGTTACAGGTCTGTGAGAGCCAGAAATCTTGCTTGTTTGTAGGTGACCAAATATTTATTTTCCACCATAATTTGCAAATAAATTCATTAAAAAACCTACAATGTGATTTTCTGGATTTTTTTTCTCATTTTGTCTGTCAAAGTTGAAGTGTACCTATGATGAAAATTACAGGCCTCTCTCATCTTTTTAAGTTGGAGAACTTGCACAATTGGTGGCTGACTAAATACTTTTTTGCCCCACTGTGTATTGGTATTTTGTTTTACCACCAATCAAGTGGAGTACAGTATGACAAATGACTCCTCCTCTTCTTTCACCATAGAGCCGATATCAGCGGTTTCGTTGAACCGTGATGGGAAGCCACCGATACTGGATCAGTCGTTCACTCTGCGGTGTGAGGTGACTGGACCTGTAAACTACATTATATGGCTGATGAATGGCCAGCTCATCTCCCTAAATAACAGAACATTCTTCTCTACGGACAACAACACAATGGTTATCAACCCAATCCAATTTTCTGACAATGGAGAATATCTCTGTGAGGCCTTTAATGCTGTTAGCAACCTGACCAGCATAGCATACAATCATGTGGTGAACTGTGAGTATTACAGGAGCTGGTATCTTTGTCTGATAAAACCAATTCAGTGGCCTTGTAGTTAGAGTTTCCATACTGAGATTATTGTATAAGGTTGTGAGTTTGATCCCTAGATGAGTCATACCAACGACTGTAAAAATGTGACCCAATGTGTCTTTACTTGGCAAGCAGCATTAAGAAGATAGATTGGGGCGTAAGGGCCTATGATAGACTAGTGTCCAGTCCAGGGAATGTGCTTATACATCAAGCCGCAACACGCAACAGAACAGGAGATAGGTTGCTGCTCCCATGAGCTGTTCTAACTTGCAAAAGCCAAAGATTGTGGAAGGCTACTTACTCACTAATCATTGTCAAAAAAGTCAAACCATAAGATTAACCATACTGTCTTGTGTTTATTAATAGTTGGACCAGAGAGGCCTGCTATAACTAGTCCGGATATAGCAATGACAGGACACATCGTGACCTTCAATTGCTCAGCCTCCTCTCAGCCTCCCAGCCAGTTCAGCTGGTTCTTCAATGGCTCCCAGATGGCGGCTGGCTCAGTGTATGAGACTGGCCCACTGACCTTAGCCAGTAATGGAGAGTACACCTGTGTGGCCTTCAACAACATCACTGGCAGAAACAGAACTGTCTCCAAGATGCTCACCATCATTGGTAAGACAGAAGAGTCATCCAAACTGTTTAACTTGTACATGTAGATGTAGGCCATTCAACAAACAGTGATTGTGGTTGTAGTCAATATTCTTGTGACACTGAAGTTTTCTTAACAGTTCCAGTAACCACGTCCACGGTTAAAGTCATTGGTGCCCAGCCAATTGCAGACTACATGTTTACTCTGACTTGTGAGACATCTGGAACCATTTACTCCATTCAGTGGATGAGGAACGGCTGGCCTCTGTATGCTGACAACAGAACAGACTTCTCTATGAACAACAATACACTGACATTCAACTCTGTCCAGCATTCTGACAACGGAGACTATCAGTGTTCTGCCTCCAACCCCTTCAGCAACATGACCAGCCCATACTACAAACTGATCGTCAACTGTGAGTAGTTCTTAACAAGTTCAACTTTGACCCCATGGCCTTTAGTGGAATCTTTGAGAACTTCCTTTATTAATATTGTAGTAAAGTCAATGTGATGGTTTGGATCCCACCTCTTATACTATCTGACATTTGTTGATGACGTTTGACCTTCTGGCCAATGTCTGATGTTTGGTTTAATTCAAATGTGTCAAACTCATTCCACAGAAGGCTGAGTGTCAGCTGGATTTTTCGATCCTCCCTTGAACTTGATTGATGTAATAACGTACTTTATTAGTAAGGAAATCCCCAAACATGGCTGTCTAGGTCTTATTTGAATGGAAAAAACAAAAACCAGCAGACACTAGGAACTCCATAGAAGGAGTTTGACACCCCTGGTCTAACTGATTGTCTTTTGAATCATAGATGGACCGGAGATGCCAATAATAACAGGACCAGCATTAGGAGAAACAGGACACAGCGTGACCTTCAACTGCTCAGCTTCCTCTCAGCCTCTCAGCCAGTTCAGCTGGTTCTTCAATGGCTCCCAGGTGGCAACTGGCTCAAAGTATGATACAGGCCCACTGACTTTAGCCAGTCATGGGGAGTACACCTGTGTGGCCTTCAACAACATCACTATCAGAAACAGAACTGTCTCCAAGATGCTCACTGTCGTTGGTGAGTCAGTAATTGCTACTTAAAATCAAGGGGGAAACATGTCTTTACTTTGTGTTTGTTTGGTTTTAGAGTCAACATACGTGCTGTTGAACCTACAGTAGAATAAGATGGAAGTTGAGATAAAAGTGCTGAAAAACCCTTTGATCTGCTTCCACAGCACCTGTGACCATGACAATGGTGAAAGTCATTGGAGCCCAGCCAATACTGAACGAGAGATTCTCTCTGACCTGTGGCACCGCTGGAACGGTTTACTCCATTCAGTGGATGAGGAACGGCTGGCCTCTGTATGCTGACAACAGAACAGACTTCTATATGAACAACAATACACTGACATTCAACTCTGTCCAGCATTCTGACAAAGGAGACTATCAGTGTTCTGCCTCCAACCCCTTCAGCAACATGACCAGCCCATACTACAAACTGATCGTCAACTGTGAGTAGGCATTAACAAGTTCAACTTTGACCCCATGGCCTTTGGTGGAATCTTTGAGAACTTCATTTATTCATATTGTAGTAAAGCCAACGTGATGGTTTGTATCCCACCTCTCATCTGACATATGTTGATGACGTTTGACCTTTTGGTAAATTACAGATGTTAGTTTTTAATTCAAATGTGTCAAACTCATTCCACAGAAGGCTGAGTGTCTTCGGGTTTTTTGATCCTCCCTTGAACTTGCTTGATGTATAAATGTATTTTATTAGTAAGGAAATCCCCAAACATGGCTGTCTAGGTCTTATTAGAATGGAAAAATCAAAAATCAGCAGACACTAGGAACTCCATAGAAGGAGTTTGACACCCCTGGTCTAACTGATTGTCTTTTGAATCATAGATGGACCGGAGATGCCAATAATAACAGGACCAGCATTAGGAGAAACAGGACACAGCGTGACCTTCAACTGCTCAGCTTCCTCTCAGCCTCCCAGCCAGTTCAGCTGGTTCTTCAATGGCTCCCAGATGGCGGCTGGCTCAGTGTATGAGACTGGCCCACTGGCCTTAGCCAATAATGGAGAGTACACCTGTGTGGCCTTCAACAACATCACTGGCAGAAACAGAACTGTCTCCAAGATGCTCACCATCATTGGTAAGACAGAAGAGTCATCCAAACTGTTTAACTTGTACATGTAGATGTAGGCCATTCAACAAACAGTGATTGTGGTTGTAGTCAATATTCTTGTGACACTGAAGTTTTCTTAACAGTTCCAGTAACCACGTCCACGGTTAAAGTCATTGGTGCCCAGCCAATTGCAGACTACATGTTTACTCTGACTTGTGAGACATCTGGAACCATTTACTCCATTCAGTGGATGAGGAACGGCTGGCCTCTGTACGCTGACAACAGAACAGACTTCTCTATGAACAACAATACACTGACATTCAACTCTGTCCAGCATTCTGACAACGGAGACTATCAGTGTTCTGCCTCCAACCCCTTCAGCAACATGACCAGCCCATACTACAAACTGATCGTCAACTGTGAGTAGGCATTAACAAGTTCAACTTTGACCCCATGGCCTTTGGTGGAATCTTTGAGAACTTCCTTTATTAATATTGTAGTAAAGTCAATGTGATGGTTTGGATCCCACCTCTTATGCCATCTGACATTTGTTGATGACGTTTGACCTTCTGGCCAATGTCTGATGTTTGGTTTAATTCAAATGTGTCAAACTCATTCCACAGAAGGCTGAGTGTCAGCTGGATTTTTCGATCCTCCCTTGAACTTGATTGATGTAATAACGTACTTTATTAGTAAGGAAATCCCCAAACATGGCTGTCTAGGTCTTATTTGAATGGAAAAAACAAAAACCAGCAGACACTAGGAACTCCATAGAAGGAGTTTGACACCCCTGGTCTAACTGATTGTCTTTTGAATCATAGATGGACCGGAGATGCCAATAATAACAGGACCAGCATTAGGAGAAACAGGACACAGCGTGACCTTCAACTGCTCAGCTTCCTCTCAGCCTCTCAGCCAGTTCAGCTGGTTCTTCAATGGCTCCCAGGTGGCAACTGGCTCAAAGTATGATACAGGCCCACTGACTTTAGCCAGTCATGGGGAGTACACCTGTGTGGCCTTCAACAACATCACTATCAGAAACAGAACTGTCTCCAAGATGCTCACTGTCGTTGGTGAGTCAATACTTGCTACTTAAAATCAAGGGGGAAACATGTCTTTACTTTGTGTTTGTTTGGTTTTAGAGTCAACATACGTGCTGTTGAACCTACAGTAGAATAAGATGGAAGTTGAGATAAAAGTGCTGAAAAACCCTTTGATCTGCTTCCACAGCACCTGTGACCATGACAATGGTGAAAGTCATTGGAGCCCAGCCAATACTGAACGAGAGATTCTCTCTGACCTGTGGCACCGCTGGAACGGTTTACTCCATTCAGTGGATGAGGAACGGCTGGCCTCTGTATGCTAGCAACAGAACAGACTTCTATATGAACAACAATACACTGACATTCAACTCTGTCCAGCATTCTGACAAAGGAGACTATCAGTGTTCTGCCTCCAACCCCTTCAGCAACATGACCAGCCCATACTACAAACTGATCGTCAACTGTGAGTAGACATTGTAGTGGAAAATCGGTTCAAATATGACAACCAAGAACTTTGAATTCAATGATAGACTTTTAATACACCCGCATCATAAGCCGGAGAGCCCCGCGGGACCCACACCCTCCAGAGCTCTCGCTCTCCTTTTTCTCTCCATGCATACATCATCAGTTCATCCCCCAATGCAAATACAGTTACATTCCAATCCATGCATCCTGCTTGTTCAGCCCAGTAACGCCCACATCTGCTTTCCATTAGATCCTAATGGTGACCAGCCCCTTGCTTTGACCCTTCACTCAGCTTACTGCGTTCTCCTGTTTGTGTGTTATCTAGGGTCAGCAGACTATGTGTCTCTTCTGTTTTTAGCATGCTCAGCTATACTAAAAATACTATACATTCCTCTATGCTATAGGCTTGCTTTATCTCTGTAATTAACTATATGTGTCCCTTTTGGTGTCTTTCATCTCCTTTAGCTTTAGAGTGCCTAGCTGTTCTGGTCGCCTTCTCTTCATATGTTTGTATAAGATTAAACAGACTTGTGTCTCCCCTGTGATGTAACTGATATCTGTAATTCATCTGGGGTCATTTGGCTGACCCCCTCCTTCGTATATCACTCTGACCTTTGTATGTCCAGTCATTTCTAGGCGTCTATGTGTCTGCATTCCTTTAGTGTTCCCGGCTGTTCCATACTCCCATGGTCTTTCTCGGCTTTCTGTCCTATACAATAGACAATGCATTTTACCAGAACAGGAAATTAACCCATACATGTATCTTTTCTTGTATTACTAAAATCATGTATATGATTTTCTCCCACAACATTAACAAGTTCAACTTTGACCCCATGGTCTTTGATGGAGTCTTTGAGAACTTCCTTTATTAACATTTTAGTAAAGTCAACGTGATGGTTTGGATCCCACCTCTTATACTATCTGACATTCGTTGATGACATTTGACCTTCTGGCCAATGTCTGATGTTTGGTTTAATTTAAATGTGTCAAACTCATTCCACAGAAGGCTGAGTGTCTTCGGGTTTTTTGATCCTCCCTTGAACTTGCTTGATGTATAAATGTATTTTATTAGTAAGGAATTCCCCAAATCTGGTTGTCTAGGTTTTATTAGAATGGAAAAATCCAAAACCAGCAGACACTTGGAACTCCATGGAAGGAGTTTGACACACTTGGTCTAACTGATTGTCTTTTGAATCATAGATGGACCGGAGATGCCAATAATAACAGGACCAGCATTAGGAGAAACAGGACACAGCGTGACCTTCAACTGCTCAGCTTCCTCTCAGCCTCTCAGCCAGTTCAGCTGGTTCTTCAATGGCTCCCAGGTGGCAACTGGCTCAAAGTATGATACAGGCCCACTGACCTTAGCCAGTCATGGGGAGTACACCTGTGTGGCCTTCAACAACATCACTGTCAGAAACAGCACTGTTTCCAAGATGCTCATTGTCATTGGTGAGTCAGTAATTGCTACTTAAAATCAAGGGGGGAAAATGTCTTTACTTTGTGTTTGTTAGGTATTAGAGTCAACATACGTGCTGTTGAACCTACAGTAGAATAAGATGGAAGTTGAGATAAAAGTGCTGAAAAAACCTTTGATCTGCTTCCACAGCACCTGTGACCATGACAATGGTGAAAGTCATTGGAGCCCAGCCAATACTGAACGAGAGATTCTCTCTGACCTGTGGCACCGCTGGAACGGTTTACTCCATTCAGTGGATGAGGAACGGCTGGCCTCTGTATGCTAGCAACAGAACAGACTTCTCTATGAACAACAATACACTGACATTCAACTCTGTCCAGCATTCTGACAAAGGAGACTATCAGTGTTCTGCCTCCAACCCCTTCAGCAACATGACCAGCCCATACTACAAACTGATCGTCAACTGTGAGTAGGCATTAACAAGTTCAACTTTGACCCCATTGCCTTTGGTGGAATCTTTGAGAACTTCATTTATTAATATTGTAGTAAAGCCAACGTGATGGTTTGTATCCCACCTCTCATCTGACATATGTTGATGACGTTTGACCTTTTGGTAAATTACAGATGTTGGTTTTTAATTCAAATGTGTCAAACTCATTCCACAGAAGGCTGAGTGTCTTCGGGTTTTTTGATCCTCCCTTGAACTTGCTTGATGTATAAATGTATTTTATTAGTAAGGAATTCCCCAAATCTGGTTGTCTAGGTTTTATTAGAATGGAAAAATCCAAAACCAGCAGACACTTGGAACTCCATGGAAGGAGTTTGACACACTTGGTCTAACTGATTGTCTTTTGAATCATAGATGGACCGGAGATGCCAATAATAACAGGACCAGCATTAGGAGAAACAGGACACAGCGTGACCTTCAACTGCTCAGCTTCCTCTCAGCCTCTCAGCCAGTTCAGCTGGTTCTTCAATGGCTCCCAGGTGGCAACTGGCTCAAAGTATGATACAGGCCCACTGACCTTAGCCAGTCATGGGGAGTACACCTGTGTGGCCTTCAACAACATCACTGTCAGAAACAGCACTGTTTCCAAGATGCTCATTGTCATTGGTGAGTCAGTAATTGCTACTTAAAATCAAGGGGGGAAAATGTCTTTACTTTGTGTTTGTTAGGTATTAGAGTCAACATACGTGCTGTTGAACCTACAGTAGAATAAGATGGAAGTTGAGATAAAAGTGCTGAAAAAACCTTTGATCTGCTTCCACAGCACCTGTGACCATGACAATGGTGAAAGTCATTGGAGCCCAGCCAATACTGAACGAGAGATTCTCTCTGACCTGTGGCACCGCTGGAACGGTTTACTCCATTCAGTGGATGAGGAACGGCTGGCCTCTGTATGCTAGCAACAGAACAGACTTCTCTATGAACAACAATACACTGACATTCAACTCTGTCCAGCATTCTGACAAAGGAGACTATCAGTGTTCTGCCTCCAACCCCTTCAGCAACATGACCAGCCCATACTACAAACTGATCGTCAACTGTGAGTAGGCATTAACAAGTTCAACTTTGACCCCATTGCCTTTGGTGGAATCTTTGAGAACTTCATTTATTAATATTGTAGTAAAGCCAACGTGATGGTTTGTATCCCACCTCTCATCTGACATATGTTGATGACGTTTGACCTTTTGGTAAATTACAGATGTTGGTTTTTAATTCAAATGTGTCAAACTCATTCCACAGAAGGCTGAGTGTCTTCGGGTTTTTTGATCCTCCCTTGAACTTGCTTGATGTATAAATGTATTTTATTAGTAAGGAATTCCCCAAATCTGGTTGTCTAGGTTTTATTAGAATGGAAAAATCCAAAACCAGCAGACACTTGGAACTCCATGGAAGGAGTTTGACACACTTGGTCTAACTGATTGTCTTTTGAATCATAGATGGACCGGAGATGCCAATAATAACAGGACCAGCATTAGGAGAAACAGGACACAGCGTGACCTTCAACTGCTCAGCTTCCTCTCAGCCTCTCAGCCAGTTCAGCTGGTTCTTCAATGGCTCCCAGGTGGCAACTGGCTCAAAGTATGATACAGGCCCACTGACCTTAGCCAGTCATGGGGAGTACACCTGTGTGGCCTTCAACAACATCACTGTCAGAAACAGCACTGTTTCCAAGATGCTCATTGTCATTGGTGAGTCAGTAATTGCTACTTAAAATCAAGGGGGGAAAATGTCTTTACTTTGTGTTTGTTAGGTATTAGAGTCAACATACGTGCTGTTGAACCTACAGTAGAATAAGATGGAAGTTGAGATAAAAGTGCTGAAAAAACCTTTGATCTGCTTCCACAGCACCTGTGACCATGACAATGGTGAAAGTCATTGGAGCCCAGCCAATACTGAACGAGAGATTCTCTCTGACCTGTGGCACCGCTGGAACGGTTTACTCCATTCAGTGGATGAGGAACGGCTGGCCTCTGTATGCTAGCAACAGAACAGACTTCTCTATGAACAACAATACACTGACATTCAACTCTGTCCAGCATTCTGACAAAGGAGACTATCAGTGTTCTGCCTCCAACCCCTTCAGCAACATGACCAGCCCATACTACAAACTGATCGTCAACTGTGAGTAGACATTGTAGTGGAAAATCGGTTCAAATATGACAACCAAGAACTTTGAATTCAATGATAGACTTTTAATACACCCGCATCATAAGCCGGAGAGCCCCGCGGGACCCACACCCTCCAGAGCTCTCGCTCTCCTTTTTCTCTCCATGCATACATCATCAGTTCATCCCCCAATGCAAATACAGTTACATTCCAATCCATGCATCCTGCTTGTTCAGCCCAGTAACGCCCACATCTGCTTTCCATTAGATCCTAATGGTGACCAGCCCCTTGCTTTGACCCTTCACTCAGCTTACTGCGTTCTCCTGTTTGTGTGTTATCTAGGGTCAGCAGACTATGTGTCTCTTCTGTTTTTAGCATGCTCAGCTATACTAAAAATACTATACATTCCTCTATGCTATAGGCTTGCTTTATCTCTGTAATTAACTATATGTGTCCCTTTTGGTGTCTTTCATCTCCTTTAGCTTTAGAGTGCCTAGCTGTTCTGGTCGCCTTCTCTTCATATGTTTGTATAAGATTAAACAGACTTGTGTCTCCCCTGTGATGTAACTGATATCTGTAATTCATCTGGGGTCATTTGGCTGACCCCCTCCTTCGTATATCACTCTGACCTTTGTATGTCCAGTCATTTCTAGGCGTCTATGTGTCTGCATTCCTTTAGTGTTCCCGGCTGTTCCATACTCCCATGGTCTTTCTCGGCTTTCTGTCCTATACAATAGACAATGCATTTTACCAGAACAGGAAATTAACCCATACATGTATCTTTTCTTGTATTACTAAAATCATGTATATGATTTTCTCCCACAACATTAACAAGTTCAACTTTGACCCCATGGTCTTTGATGGAGTCTTTGAGAACTTCCTTTATTAACATTTTAGTAAAGTCAACGTGATGGTTTGGATCCCACCTCTTATACTATCTGACATTCGTTGATGACATTTGACCTTCTGGCCAATGTCTGATGTTTGGTTTAATTTAAATGTGTCAAACTCATTCCACAGAAGGCTGAGTGTCTTCGGGTTTTTTGATCCTCCCTTGAACTTGCTTGATGTATAAATGTATTTTATTAGTAAGGAATTCCCCAAATCTGGTTGTCTAGGTTTTATTAGAATGGAAAAATCCAAAACCAGCAGACACTTGGAACTCCATGGAAGGAGTTTGACACACTTGGTCTAACTGATTGTCTTTTGAATCATAGATGGACCGGAGATGCCAATAATAACAGGACCAGCATTAGGAGAAACAGGACACAGCGTGACCTTCAACTGCTCAGCTTCCTCTCAGCCTCTCAGCCAGTTCAGCTGGTTCTTCAATGGCTCCCAGGTGGCAACTGGCTCAAAGTATGATACAGGCCCACTGACCTTAGCCAGTCATGGGGAGTACACCTGTGTGGCCTTCAACAACATCACTGTCAGAAACAGCACTGTTTCCAAGATGCTCATTGTCATTGGTGAGTCAGTAATTGCTACTTAAAATCAAGGGGGGAAAATGTCTTTACTTTGTGTTTGTTAGGTATTAGAGTCAACATACGTGCTGTTGAACCTACAGTAGAATAAGATGGAAGTTGAGATAAAAGTGCTGAAAAAACCTTTGATCTGCTTCCACAGCACCTGTGACCATGACAATGGTGAAAGTCATTGGAGCCCAGCCAATACTGAACGAGAGATTCTCTCTGACCTGTGGCACCGCTGGAACGGTTTACTCCATTCAGTGGATGAGGAACGGCTGGCCTCTGTATGCTAGCAACAGAACAGACTTCTCTATGAACAACAATACACTGACATTCAACTCTGTCCAGCATTCTGACAAAGGAGACTATCAGTGTTCTGCCTCCAACCCCTTCAGCAACATGACCAGCCCATACTACAAACTGATCGTCAACTGTGAGTAGGCATTAACAAGTTCAACTTTGACCCCATTGCCTTTGGTGGAATCTTTGAGAACTTCATTTATTAATATTGTAGTAAAGCCAACGTGATGGTTTGTATCCCACCTCTCATCTGACATATGTTGATGACGTTTGACCTTTTGGTAAATTACAGATGTTGGTTTTTAATTCAAATGTGTCAAACTCATTCCACAGAAGGCTGAGTGTCTTCGGGTTTTTTGATCCTCCCTTGAACTTGCTTGATGTATAAATGTATTTTATTAGTAAGGAATTCCCCAAATCTGGTTGTCTAGGTTTTATTAGAATGGAAAAATCCAAAACCAGCAGACACTTGGAACTCCATGGAAGGAGTTTGACACACTTGGTCTAACTGATTGTCTTTTGAATCATAGATGGACCGGAGATGCCAATAATAACAGGACCAGCATTAGGAGAAACAGGACACAGCGTGACCTTCAACTGCTCAGCTTCCTCTCAGCCTCTCAGCCAGTTCAGCTGGTTCTTCAATGGCTCCCAGGTGGCAACTGGCTCAAAGTATGATACAGGCCCACTGACCTTAGCCAGTCATGGGGAGTACACCTGTGTGGCCTTCAACAACATCACTGTCAGAAACAGCACTGTTTCCAAGATGCTCATTGTCATTGGTGAGTCAGTAATTGCTACTTAAAATCAAGGGGGGAAAATGTCTTTACTTTGTGTTTGTTAGGTATTAGAGTCAACATACGTGCTGTTGAACCTACAGTAGAATAAGATGGAAGTTGAGATAAAAGTGCTGAAAAAACCTTTGATCTGCTTCCACAGCACCTGTGACCATGACAATGGTGAAAGTCATTGGAGCCCAGCCAATACTGAACGAGAGATTCTCTCTGACCTGTGGCACCGCTGGAACGGTTTACTCCATTCAGTGGATGAGGAACGGCTGGCCTCTGTATGCTAGCAACAGAACAGACTTCTCTATGAACAACAATACACTGACATTCAACTCTGTCCAGCATTCTGACAAAGGAGACTATCAGTGTTCTGCCTCCAACCCCTTCAGCAACATGACCAGCCCATACTACAAACTGATCGTCAACTGTGAGTAGGCATTAACAAGTTCAACTTTGACCCCATTGCCTTTGGTGGAATCTTTGAGAACTTCATTTATTAATATTGTAGTAAAGCCAACGTGATGGTTTGTATCCCACCTCTCATCTGACATATGTTGATGACGTTTGACCTTTTGGTAAATTACAGATGTTGGTTTTTAATTCAAATGTGTCAAACTCATTCCACAGAAGGCTGAGTGTCTTCGGGTTTTTTGATCCTCCCTTGAACTTGCTTGATGTATAAATGTATTTTATTAGTAAGGAATTCCCCAAATCTGGTTGTCTAGGTTTTATTAGAATGGAAAAATCCAAAACCAGCAGACACTTGGAACTCCATGGAAGGAGTTTGACACACTTGGTCTAACTGATTGTCTTTTGAATCATAGATGGACCGGAGATGCCAATAATAACAGGACCAGCATTAGGAGAAACAGGACACAGCGTGACCTTCAACTGCTCAGCTTCCTCTCAGCCTCTCAGCCAGTTCAGCTGGTTCTTCAATGGCTCCCAGGTGGCAACTGGCTCAAAGTATGATACAGGCCCACTGACCTTAGCCAGTCATGGGGAGTACACCTGTGTGGCCTTCAACAACATCACTGTCAGAAACAGCACTGTTTCCAAGATGCTCATTGTCATTGGTGAGTCAGTAATTGCTACTTAAAATCAAGGGGGGAAAATGTCTTTACTTTGTGTTTGTTAGGTATTAGAGTCAACATACGTGCTGTTGAACCTACAGTAGAATAAGATGGAAGTTGAGATAAAAGTGCTGAAAAAACCTTTGATCTGCTTCCACAGCACCTGTGACCATGACAATGGTGAAAGTCATTGGAGCCCAGCCAATACTGAACGAGAGATTCTCTCTGACCTGTGGCACCGCTGGAACGGTTTACTCCATTCAGTGGATGAGGAACGGCTGGCCTCTGTATGCTAGCAACAGAACAGACTTCTCTATGAACAACAATACACTGACATTCAACTCTGTCCAGCATTCTGACAAAGGAGACTATCAGTGTTCTGCCTCCAACCCCTTCAGCAACATGACCAGCCCATACTACAAACTGATCGTCAACTGTGAGTAGACATTGTAGTGGAAAATCGGTTCAAATATGACAACCAAGAACTTTGAATTCAATGATAGACTTTTAATACACCCGCATCATAAGCCGGAGAGCCCCGCGGGACCCACACCCTCCAGAGCTCTCGCTCTCCTTTTTCTCTCCATGCATACATCATCAGTTCATCCCCCAATGCAAATACAGTTACATTCCAATCCATGCATCCTGCTTGTTCAGCCCAGTAACGCCCACATCTGCTTTCCATTAGATCCTAATGGTGACCAGCCCCTTGCTTTGACCCTTCACTCAGCTTACTGCGTTCTCCTGTTTGTGTGTTATCTAGGGTCAGCAGACTATGTGTCTCTTCTGTTTTTAGCATGCTCAGCTATACTAAAAATACTATACATTCCTCTATGCTATAGGCTTGCTTTATCTCTGTAATTAACTATATGTGTCCCTTTTGGTGTCTTTCATCTCCTTTAGCTTTAGAGTGCCTAGCTGTTCTGGTCGCCTTCTCTTCATATGTTTGTATAAGATTAAACAGACTTGTGTCTCCCCTGTGATGTAACTGATATCTGTAATTCATCTGGGGTCATTTGGCTGACCCCCTCCTTCGTATATCACTCTGACCTTTGTATGTCCAGTCATTTCTAGGCGTCTATGTGTCTGCATTCCTTTAGTGTTCCCGGCTGTTCCATACTCCCATGGTCTTTCTCGGCTTTCTGTCCTATACAATAGACAATGCATTTTACCAGAACAGGAAATTAACCCATACATGTATCTTTTCTTGTATTACTAAAATCATGTATATGATTTTCTCCCACAACATTAACAAGTTCAACTTTGACCCCATGGTCTTTGATGGAGTCTTTGAGAACTTCCTTTATTAACATTTTAGTAAAGTCAACGTGATGGTTTGGATCCCACCTCTTATACTATCTGACATTCGTTGATGACATTTGACCTTCTGGCCAATGTCTGATGTTTGGTTTAATTTAAATGTGTCAAACTCATTCCACAGAAGGCTGAGTGTCTTCGGGTTTTTTGATCCTCCCTTGAACTTGCTTGATGTATAAATGTATTTTATTAGTAAGGAATTCCCCAAATCTGGTTGTCTAGGTTTTATTAGAATGGAAAAATCCAAAACCAGCAGACACTTGGAACTCCATGGAAGGAGTTTGACACACTTGGTCTAACTGATTGTCTTTTGAATCATAGATGGACCGGAGATGCCAATAATAACAGGACCAGCATTAGGAGAAACAGGACACAGCGTGACCTTCAACTGCTCAGCTTCCTCTCAGCCTCTCAGCCAGTTCAGCTGGTTCTTCAATGGCTCCCAGGTGGCAACTGGCTCAAAGTATGATACAGGCCCACTGACCTTAGCCAGTCATGGGGAGTACACCTGTGTGGCCTTCAACAACATCACTGTCAGAAACAGCACTGTTTCCAAGATGCTCATTGTCATTGGTGAGTCAGTAATTGCTACTTAAAATCAAGGGGGGAAAATGTCTTTACTTTGTGTTTGTTAGGTATTAGAGTCAACATACGTGCTGTTGAACCTACAGTAGAATAAGATGGAAGTTGAGATAAAAGTGCTGAAAAAACCTTTGATCTGCTTCCACAGCACCTGTGACCATGACAATGGTGAAAGTCATTGGAGCCCAGCCAATACTGAACGAGAGATTCTCTCTGACCTGTGGCACCGCTGGAACGGTTTACTCCATTCAGTGGATGAGGAACGGCTGGCCTCTGTATGCTAGCAACAGAACAGACTTCTCTATGAACAACAATACACTGACATTCAACTCTGTCCAGCATTCTGACAAAGGAGACTATCAGTGTTCTGCCTCCAACCCCTTCAGCAACATGACCAGCCCATACTACAAACTGATCGTCAACTGTGAGTAGGCATTAACAAGTTCAACTTTGACCCCATTGCCTTTGGTGGAATCTTTGAGAACTTCATTTATTAATATTGTAGTAAAGCCAACGTGATGGTTTGTATCCCACCTCTCATCTGACATATGTTGATGACGTTTGACCTTTTGGTAAATTACAGATGTTGGTTTTTAATTCAAATGTGTCAAACTCATTCCACAGAAGGCTGAGTGTCTTCGGGTTTTTTGATCCTCCCTTGAACTTGCTTGATGTATAAATGTATTTTATTAGTAAGGAATTCCCCAAATCTGGTTGTCTAGGTTTTATTAGAATGGAAAAATCCAAAACCAGCAGACACTTGGAACTCCATGGAAGGAGTTTGACACACTTGGTCTAACTGATTGTCTTTTGAATCATAGATGGACCGGAGATGCCAATAATAACAGGACCAGCATTAGGAGAAACAGGACACAGCGTGACCTTCAACTGCTCAGCTTCCTCTCAGCCTCTCAGCCAGTTCAGCTGGTTCTTCAATGGCTCCCAGGTGGCAACTGGCTCAAAGTATGATACAGGCCCACTGACCTTAGCCAGTCATGGGGAGTACACCTGTGTGGCCTTCAACAACATCACTGTCAGAAACAGCACTGTTTCCAAGATGCTCATTGTCATTGGTGAGTCAGTAATTGCTACTTAAAATCAAGGGGGGAAAATGTCTTTACTTTGTGTTTGTTAGGTATTAGAGTCAACATACGTGCTGTTGAACCTACAGTAGAATAAGATGGAAGTTGAGATAAAAGTGCTGAAAAAACCTTTGATCTGCTTCCACAGCACCTGTGACCATGACAATGGTGAAAGTCATTGGAGCCCAGCCAATACTGAACGAGAGATTCTCTCTGACCTGTGGCACCGCTGGAACGGTTTACTCCATTCAGTGGATGAGGAACGGCTGGCCTCTGTATGCTAGCAACAGAACAGACTTCTCTATGAACAACAATACACTGACATTCAACTCTGTCCAGCATTCTGACAAAGGAGACTATCAGTGTTCTGCCTCCAACCCCTTCAGCAACATGACCAGCCCATACTACAAACTGATCGTCAACTGTGAGTAGACATTGTAGTGGAAAATCGGTTCAAATATGACAACCAAGAACTTTGAATTCAATGATAGACTTTTAATACACCCGCATCATAAGCCGGAGAGCCCCGCGGGACCCACACCCTCCAGAGCTCTCGCTCTCCTTTTTCTCTCCATGCATACATCATCAGTTCATCCCCCAATGCAAATACAGTTACATTCCAATCCATGCATCCTGCTTGTTCAGCCCAGTAACGCCCACATCTGCTTTCCATTAGATCCTAATGGTGACCAGCCCCTTGCTTTGACCCTTCACTCAGCTTACTGCGTTCTCCTGTTTGTGTGTTATCTAGGGTCAGCAGACTATGTGTCTCTTCTGTTTTTAGCATGCTCAGCTATACTAAAAATACTATACATTCCTCTATGCTATAGGCTTGCTTTATCTCTGTAATTAACTATATGTGTCCCTTTTGGTGTCTTTCATCTCCTTTAGCTTTAGAGTGCCTAGCTGTTCTGGTCGCCTTCTCTTCATATGTTTGTATAAGATTAAACAGACTTGTGTCTCCCCTGTGATGTAACTGATATCTGTAATTCATCTGGGGTCATTTGGCTGACCCCCTCCTTCGTATATCACTCTGACCTTTGTATGTCCAGTCATTTCTAGGCGTCTATGTGTCTGCATTCCTTTAGTGTTCCCGGCTGTTCCATACTCCCATGGTCTTTCTCGGCTTTCTGTCCTATACAATAGACAATGCATTTTACCAGAACAGGAAATTAACCCATACATGTATCTTTTCTTGTATTACTAAAATCATGTATATGATTTTCTCCCACAACATTAACAAGTTCAACTTTGACCCCATGGTCTTTGATGGAGTCTTTGAGAACTTCCTTTATTAACATTTTAGTAAAGTCAACGTGATGGTTTGGATCCCACCTCTTATACTATCTGACATTCGTTGATGACATTTGACCTTCTGGCCAATGTCTGATGTTTGGTTTAATTTAAATGTGTCAAACTCATTCCACAGAAGGCTGAGTGTCTTCGGGTTTTTTGATCCTCCCTTGAACTTGCTTGATGTATAAATGTATTTTATTAGTAAGGAATTCCCCAAATCTGGTTGTCTAGGTTTTATTAGAATGGAAAAATCCAAAACCAGCAGACACTTGGAACTCCATGGAAGGAGTTTGACACACTTGGTCTAACTGATTGTCTTTTGAATCATAGATGGACCGGAGATGCCAATAATAACAGGACCAGCATTAGGAGAAACAGGACACAGCGTGACCTTCAACTGCTCAGCTTCCTCTCAGCCTCTCAGCCAGTTCAGCTGGTTCTTCAATGGCTCCCAGGTGGCAACTGGCTCAAAGTATGATACAGGCCCACTGACCTTAGCCAGTCATGGGGAGTACACCTGTGTGGCCTTCAACAACATCACTGTCAGAAACAGCACTGTTTCCAAGATGCTCATTGTCATTGGTGAGTCAGTAATTGCTACTTAAAATCAAGGGGGGAAAATGTCTTTACTTTGTGTTTGTTAGGTATTAGAGTCAACATACGTGCTGTTGAACCTACAGTAGAATAAGATGGAAGTTGAGATAAAAGTGCTGAAAAAACCTTTGATCTGCTTCCACAGCACCTGTGACCATGACAATGGTGAAAGTCATTGGAGCCCAGCCAATACTGAACGAGAGATTCTCTCTGACCTGTGGCACCGCTGGAACGGTTTACTCCATTCAGTGGATGAGGAACGGCTGGCCTCTGTATGCTAGCAACAGAACAGACTTCTCTATGAACAACAATACACTGACATTCAACTCTGTCCAGCATTCTGACAAAGGAGACTATCAGTGTTCTGCCTCCAACCCCTTCAGCAACATGACCAGCCCATACTACAAACTGATCGTCAACTGTGAGTAGGCATTAACAAGTTCAACTTTGACCCCATTGCCTTTGGTGGAATCTTTGAGAACTTCATTTATTAATATTGTAGTAAAGCCAACGTGATGGTTTGTATCCCACCTCTCATCTGACATATGTTGATGACGTTTGACCTTTTGGTAAATTACAGATGTTGGTTTTTAATTCAAATGTGTCGAACTCATTCCACAGAAGGCTGAGTGTCTTCGGGTTTTTTGATCCTCCCTTGAACTTGCTTGATGTATAAATGTATTTTATTAGTAAGGAATTCCCCAAATCTGGTTGTCTAGGTTTTATTAGAATGGAAAAATCCAAAACCAGCAGACACTTGGAACTCCATGGAAGGAGTTTGACACACTTGGTCTAACTGATTGTCTTTTGAATCATAGATGGACCGGAGATGCCAATAATAACAGGACCAGCATTAGGAGAAACAGGACACAGCGTGACCTTCAACTGCTCAGCTTCCTCTCAGCCTCTCAGCCAGTTCAGCTGGTTCTTCAATGGCTCCCAGGTGGCAACTGGCTCAAAGTATGATACAGGCCCACTGACCTTAGCCAGTCATGGGGAGTACACCTGTGTGGCCTTCAACAACATCACTGTCAGAAACAGCACTGTTTCCAAGATGCTCATTGTCATTGGTGAGTCAGTAATTGCTACTTAAAATCAAGGGGGGAAAATGTCTTTACTTTGTGTTTGTTAGGTATTAGAGTCAACATACGTGCTGTTGAACCTACAGTAGAATAAGATGGAAGTTGAGATAAAAGTGCTGAAAAAACCTTTGATCTGCTTCCACAGCACCTGTGACCATGACAATGGTGAAAGTCATTGGAGCCCAGCCAATACTGAACGAGAGATTCTCTCTGACCTGTGGCACCGCTGGAACGGTTTACTCCATTCAGTGGATGAGGAACGGCTGGCCTCTGTATGCTAGCAACAGAACAGACTTCTCTATGAACAACAATACACTGACATTCAACTCTGTCCAGCATTCTGACAAAGGAGACTATCAGTGTTCTGCCTCCAACCCCTTCAGCAACATGACCAGCCCATACTACAAACTGATCGTCAACTGTGAGTAGGCATTAACAAGTTCAACTTTGACCCCATTGCCTTTGGTGGAATCTTTGAGAACTTCATTTATTAATATTGTAGTAAAGCCAACGTGATGGTTTGTATCCCACCTCTCATCTGACATATGTTGATGACGTTTGACCTTTTGGTAAATTACAGATGTTGGTTTTTAATTCAAATGTGTCAAACTCATTCCACAGAAGGCTGAGTGTCTTCGGGTTTTTTGATCCTCCCTTGAACTTGCTTGATGTATAAATGTATTTTATTAGTAAGGAATTCCCCAAATCTGGTTGTCTAGGTTTTATTAGAATGGAAAAATCCAAAACCAGCAGACACTTGGAACTCCATGGAAGGAGTTTGACACACTTGGTCTAACTGATTGTCTTTTGAATCATAGATGGACCGGAGATGCCAATAATAACAGGACCAGCATTAGGAGAAACAGGACACAGCGTGACCTTCAACTGCTCAGCTTCCTCTCAGCCTCTCAGCCAGTTCAGCTGGTTCTTCAATGGCTCCCAGGTGGCAACTGGCTCAAAGTATGATACAGGCCCACTGACCTTAGCCAGTCATGGGGAGTACACCTGTGTGGCCTTCAACAACATCACTGTCAGAAACAGCACTGTTTCCAAGATGCTCATTGTCATTGGTGAGTCAGTAATTGCTACTTAAAATCAAGGGGGGAAAATGTCTTTACTTTGTGTTTGTTAGGTATTAGAGTCAACATACGTGCTGTTGAACCTACAGTAGAATAAGATGGAAGTTGAGATAAAAGTGCTGAAAAAACCTTTGATCTGCTTCCACAGCACCTGTGACCATGACAATGGTGAAAGTCATTGGAGCCCAGCCAATACTGAACGAGAGATTCTCTCTGACCTGTGGCACCGCTGGAACGGTTTACTCCATTCAGTGGATGAGGAACGGCTGGCCTCTGTATGCTAGCAACAGAACAGACTTCTCTATGAACAACAATACACTGACATTCAACTCTGTCCAGCATTCTGACAAAGGAGACTATCAGTGTTCTGCCTCCAACCCCTTCAGCAACATGACCAGCCCATACTACAAACTGATCGTCAACTGTGAGTAGGCATTAACAAGTTCAACTTTGACCCCATTGCCTTTGGTGGAATCTTTGAGAACTTCATTTATTAATATTGTAGTAAAGCCAACGTGATGGTTTGTATCCCACCTCTCATCTGACATATGTTGATGACGTTTGACCTTTTGGTAAATTACAGATGTTGGTTTTTAATTCAAATGTGTCAAACTCATTCCACAGAAGGCTGAGTGTCTTCGGGTTTTTTGATCCTCCCTTGAACTTGCTTGATGTATAAATGTATTTTATTAGTAAGGAATTCCCCAAATCTGGTTGTCTAGGTTTTATTAGAATGGAAAAATCCAAAACCAGCAGACACTTGGAACTCCATGGAAGGAGTTTGACACACTTGGTCTAACTGATTGTCTTTTGAATCATAGATGGACCGGAGATGCCAATAATAACAGGACCAGCATTAGGAGAAACAGGACACAGCGTGACCTTCAACTGCTCAGCTTCCTCTCAGCCTCTCAGCCAGTTCAGCTGGTTCTTCAATGGCTCCCAGGTGGCAACTGGCTCAAAGTATGATACAGGCCCACTGACCTTAGCCAGTCATGGGGAGTACACCTGTGTGGCCTTCAACAACATCACTGTCAGAAACAGCACTGTTTCCAAGATGCTCATTGTCATTGGTGAGTCAGTAATTGCTACTTAAAATCAAGGGGGGAAAATGTCTTTACTTTGTGTTTGTTAGGTATTAGAGTCAACATACGTGCTGTTGAACCTACAGTAGAATAAGATGGAAGTTGAGATAAAAGTGCTGAAAAACCCTTTGATCTGCTTCCACAGCACCTGTGACCATGACAATGGTGAAAGTCATTGGAGCCCAGCCAATACTGAACGAGAGATTCTCTCTGACCTGTGGCACCGCTGGAACGGTTTACTCCATTCAGTGGATGAGGAACGGCTGGCCTCTGTATGCTGACAACAGAACAGACTTCTCTATGAACAACAATACACTGACATTCAACTCTGTCCAGCATTCTGACAAAGGAGACTATCAGTGTTCTGCCTCCAACCCCTTCAGCAACATGACCAGCCCATACTACAAACTGATCGTCAACTGTGAGTAGACATTAACAAGTTCAACTTTGACCCCATTGCCTTTGGTGGAATCTTTGAGAACTTCATTTATTCATATTGTAGTAAAGCCAACGTGATGGTTTGGATCCCAACTCTTTTACGATCTGACATTCGTTGATGACATTTGACCTTCTGGCCAATGTCTGATGTTTGGTTTAATTCAAATGTGTCAAACTCATTCCACAGAAGGCTGAGTGTCAGCTGGATTTTTCGATCCTCCCTTGAACTTGATTGATGTAATAACGTACTTTATTAGTAAGGAAATCCCCAAACATGGCTGTCTAGGTCTTATTAGAATGGAAAAATCAAAAATCAAAAACCAGCAGACACTTGGAACTCCATGGAAGGAGTTTGACACCCCTGGTCTAACTGATTGTCTTTTGAATCATAGATGGACCGGAGATGCCAATAATAACAGGACCAGCATTAGGAGAAACAGGACACAGCGTGACCTTCAACTGCTCAGCCTCCTCTCAGCCTCTCAGCCAGTTCAGCTGGTTCTTCAATGGCTTCCAGGTGGCAACTGCCTCAGAGTATGATACTGGCCCACTGACTTTAGCCAGTCATGGGGAGTACACCTGTGTGGCCTTCAACAACATTACTGGCATAAACAGCACTGCTTCAAAGATGCTCACTGTCGTTGGTAAATCAAACTACAGATTCTTTGCTTTGTTGTATTCATTTACTTTCTGATAAGAAGACCAATATCTCAATATACTCTGAGTGTACCAAATATTAGGAACACCTTCCTAACATTGACTTTCCCTCATAACATCCTCAATTCGTCGGTGCTTGGTGTCTACAAGGTGTCGAAAGCATTCCATAGGAATGCCGGCCCATGTTGCACACCAGAGAAAAGTATTGTGTGTAGAGGTGCCGACTAACTGCGAATAAACTGTAAGCTATAAAAAGAAATAGTCGCACACTCTATTTATATATGTGTAACAGTATAACTTTTGACCGTCCCCTCGCCCATACCCGGGCGCGAACCAGGGACCCTCTGCACACATTAACAACAGTCACCCACGAAGCATCGTTACCCATCGCTCCACAAAAGCCACGGCCCTTGCAGAGCAAGGGGAACTACTACTTCAAGGTCTCAGAGCAAGTGATGTCACCGATTGAAACGCTATTTAGCGCGCACCACCGCTAACTAAGCTAGCCGTTTCACATCCGTTACACTCAACCCCTTTTGACCTCCTCCTTTTCCGCAACAACCAGTGATCCGGGTCAACAGCATCAATGTAACAGTATAACTTTAGACCGTCCCCTCTCCCATACCTGGGCTCGTACCAGGGACCCTTAGCACACATTAACAACAGTCACCCACGAAGCATCGTTACCCATCGCTCCACAAAAGCCGCGGCCCTTGCAGAGCAAGGGGAACCACCACTTCAAGGTCTCAGAGCAAGTGACGTCACGATTGAAACGCTATTTAGCGTGCACCACCGCTAACTATGCTAGCCATTTCACATCCGTTACATATATATATATATATATATATATATATATATATATATATATATATATATATATATATATATATATATATATATATATATATATATATACAGTGCCTTGCGAAAGTATTCGGCCCCCTTCAACTTTGCGACCTTTTGCCACATTTCAGGCTTCAAACATAAAGATATAAAACTGTATTTTTTTGTGAAGAAACAACAACAAGTGGGACACAATCATGAAGTGGAACGACATTTATTGGATATTTCAAACTTTTTTGACAAATCAAAAACTGAAAAATTGGGCGTGCAAAATTATTCAGCCCCTTTAAGTTAATACTTTGTAGCGCCACCTTTTGCTGCGATTACAGCTGTAAGTCGCTTGGGGTGTGTCTCTATCAGTTTTGCACATCGAGTTCAAGGGGGCCGAATACTTTCGCAAGGCACTGTATTTGACGTCCCTTTTCAGGATCGTGTCTTTCAATGATAACTTGTAAAAATCCAAATATCTTCACAGATCTTCATTGTAAAGCGTTTTAACACTATTTCCCATGCTTGTTCAATGAACCATGAACAATTAATGAACATGCACCTGTGAAACTGTCGTTAAGACACTAACAGCTAACAGACGGTAGGCAATTAAGGTCACATTTATGAAAACTTAGGACACTAAAGGGGCCTTTCTACTGACTCTGAAAAACACCAAAGAAAGATGCCCAGGGTCCCTGCTCACCTGCACTAACATGCCTTAGGCATGCTGCAAGGAGGCATTAGGACTGCAGATGTGGCCAGGGCCATAAATTGCGATGTCCGTACTGTGAGACACCTATGACAGAGCTACAGGGAGACAGGACGGACAGCTGATCGTCCTTGCAGTGGTAGACCACGTGTAACAACACCTGCACAGGATCGGTACATTTGAGCATCACACCTGGAGGACAGGTACAGGATGGCAACAACAACTGCCCGAGTTACACCAGGAACGCACAATCCCTCCATCAGTAGGCGTCTCCTTGAAAAATGCAGGGATTTACACCTGTGTGGCCAATAACTCTCTAACTAACATCTCAATGTCCAAGACCATTAGTCTGGATGTCACTGGTAAGTGGGTGGGGTGTTGTAGTAAGACCTAGGTGGGATATAATGAGTAATTAAATGTCACCAAGTTGTTTTTATTATGTTGAATTTAATTTGGTTCTAGTTTGCGTAGGTGTTTATGCAAGGATCATTTTCAAGCATTATGGAAATGCAATACAGACATTTTCTGAACTGGGAGGTACAGGCAGGAATCAAGAAAATGTATACACTGTATATATATTTTTGAATGTCCTCACTCACTTATTCTATTTGTTCTCCCCTGCCTCCCCTCGTTTCCTATTCTTCTTTCTCTCTCAGGCCACTCGCCTGCCCCTCCATTCCAGTCCAGAGTTGGTCTGATGCTGACGGCCCTGTTAGCCCTCTCTCTCTGCCTCTGATCAACCACTGAGACCCCCAGAGTATGCACACTGCATGTCTGTCTGCTGGCTGGGAGCCAATCACTCCCTTCCCTCTACCCTCACTGACTCCCCTTGCTGATCTGAAAAAGGGCTGGATAGAAATAAGTAGTATTGTCAATACTGTAATTGCCTCATCTCACCACCATAGGGCTGAGGTCAGATGAGAGGGGCCTATCCCCTTAGAATAGAACCCACCTCTACAATGTGTTTTTATGTCAATCATCTCTACAAACATATTTTCTTTTTTAAAACTAAAGTCTTGAAAACTGGTCTTCAACAAGGTAATTGAAGGCGCAAAGATTCGCTGCTCAGTTGTGCTGCCTATTTCTGATTGTAATTAAATGTTCTTAGATATTCACTGCCCTTGTGACTGTGACTGTTGCCCTGGAGTCCATTCACTGAGTCCCTTTCTGTGTTGTTCTGTGTTTGATCATGTATGTAAACTCTGTTATTTAAGTACACATTTAGGTTTAATTAACTTGTAAATACCTTAAAGGTAAAACATTTAAATTGATAGTACAGTTAACTGGTGTTTATGTAAAATA
The DNA here is from genome assembly GCF_002021735.2 of Oncorhynchus kisutch. Lineage (NCBI taxonomy): Eukaryota > Metazoa > Chordata > Actinopteri > Salmoniformes > Salmonidae > Oncorhynchus > Oncorhynchus kisutch. The sequence continues at coordinate 71,577,110 of NC_034186.2, read as the reverse complement.
TGACTTGTTTTTGCATAAGCTTGTAAATTCTCGGAGGAGAAGCAGGCTTGTGCTGTTGTCTTATGTTTATATTTCCTCTTCATTAATTATTGTCTTAAATAAAGTGTTGTCTTTTCACACCTGTCCTACTGAATGGTGCAATCTTGGGTGATTTCTTTATCGGCAAAATCGCTGTAAAGAAATTTGGATTTAATGAAGTAGCAACAGAGGGACTTGGAGTGACACAATACAATAAAATTTGAAATCTAATGATAAAATGCTAAAATAATAAATTGGAAATCACTCCACATACACATTAAAAAAAAAGTATTACAAAAGAGTATAATTATATAATACATTTTTATTTTCAAAAAAAGTAATGGTTCTTGAGCAAGCAATATGAGATTACAAAACATAGTTACAATGTTTATAAAGTAGTTATTAAAGGTCACAAAGTAAACTGCTGTATTAGTTTGAGTGCCATTCAGTTTCTGCCAACTATTTGACATCCAAAAACATTACTATCATGGGCTGTCAGAAACAGACTGACAAGCAGGCTAGGATTGTATCCACTTACTGGACAAATAGCACTGAGTTCCTAATCACTCACCTTTACAGTCACACAGTCTGTCATGGTGTCTGGGGGGGTTGATCTGGTCTCTAACTCTCCCTGGGTACTACACTGTACCTGTAGCGGCACTGACACCTGAACGTTGTACATCAGTTTCAGGAATCCCTTGGTAGAGAGGATGAGAGAGAGAGGTTGATCAGAATGGATATGTATAGTGCACTAGGACAGTATTCAGACCCCTTGACCTTTTCCACATTTTATTATATTACAGCCTAATTCTAATATATATATATTTATTAAATTCCCTCATCAATCTACACAAAATACCCCACAATGACAAATCCGTTTAAAAAACATTTTTTTTGCAAATGTATTAAAAATAAAAACAGACATATCATTCAGACCCTTTACTCAGTAATTTGTTGAAGTACCTTTGGCAGCGATTACAGCCTCGAGTCTTCATGGGTATGACACTACAAGCTTGGCAAACCTGTATTTGGGGAGATTCTCCCATTCTTCTTTGCAGATCCTCTCAAGCGCTGTCAGGTTGGATGGGGAGCGTCACTGCACAGCTATTTTCAGGTCTCCAGAGATGTTCGATCGGGTTCAAGTCCAGGCTCTGGCTGGGCCACTCGAGGACATTCAGAAACTTGCCCCGAAGCCACTTCAGCATTATCTTAGCTGTGTGGAGGGTCATTGTCCTGTTGGAAGGTAAACCTTCACCCCAGTCTAAGGTCCTGAGCACTCTGGAACAGGTATTCATCAATGATCTCTCTGTACTTTTCTCCGTTCATCTTTCCCTTGATCCTGACTATTCTTCCAGTCCCTGCCGCTGAAAAACATCCACAAAGCATGATGCTACCACCACCATACTTCACTGTAGGGATTGTGTCAGGTTTCCTCCAGATGTGACACTTGGCAATCAGGCCAAATAATTAAATCTTGGTTTCATCACAGCAGAGAACCTTGTTTCTCATGGTCTGAGAGTTCTTTAGGTGCCTTTTGGCTAACTCCTAGCAGGCTGTCATGTTCCTTTTACGGGGGAGTGGCATCCGTCTGGCCACTCTACCATAAAGGCCTGATTGGTGGAGTGCTGCAGAGATGGTTGTCCTTCTGGAAGGTTCTCCCATCTCCACAGAGGAACTCTGGAGCTCTGTCAGACTGACCATCGTGTTCTTGGTCACTTCCCTGTCCATGGCCCTTCTCCACCCGATTGCTTAGTTTGGCTGGGCGGCCAGCTCTTGGAACAGTCTTGGTGGTTTCAAACTTCTTCAATTTAAGAATGATGGAGGCCTCTGTGTTCTTGGGGACCTTCAATGCTGCAGAGATATTTTTTTGTACCCTTATTCAGATCTGTTTTATATTATTTATTTATTTTACCTTTATTTAACCAGGTAGCCTAGTTGAGAACAAGTTCTTATTTGCAACTGCGACCTGGACTAGATAAAGCAAAGCAGTGTGACACAGACAACAACACAGAGTTACACATGGAGTAAACAATAAACAAGCCAATAACACAAACATGTCAATGACACAGTAGATAAAAGAAACTCTATATACAGTGTGTGCAAAAGGCATGAGGAAGTAGGCAATAAATAGGCCATAGGAGCGAATAATTGCAATTTAACAGATTAACACTGGAGTGATAAATGAGCAGATGATGATGTGCAAGTAGAGATAATGGTGTGCAAAAGAGCAGAAAAGTAAATAAAATAAAAACAGTATGGGATGAGGTAGGTAGATTGGGTGGGCTATGTACAGATGGACTATGTACAGCTGCAGTGATTGGTTAGCTGCTCAGATAGTTGATGTTTAAAGTTGGTGAGGGAAATAAAGGGAAATAAAGGGAAATAAAAGTCTCCAACTTCAGCGATTTTTGCAATTCGTTCCAGTCACTGGCAGCAGAGAACTGGAA